>NW_027253077.1:0-18168 GCF_044704955.1 Pristiophorus japonicus | reverse complement strand
CACAGGAGAGAGAGTGGAGAGCACCAGTTCCAACTGTCACAGGACGGGAGAGTGGAGAGCACCAGTTCCAACTGTCACAGGACAGAGAGTGAGAGCACCAGTTCCAACTGTCACAGCAGAGAGTGGAGAGCACCAGTTCCCACTGTCACAGGACGGGAGAGTGGAGAGCACCAGTTCCAACTGTCACAGGACAGAGAGTGGAGAGCACCAGTTCCAACTGTCACAGGACAGGAGAGTGGAGAGCACCAGTTCCAACTGTCACAGGACGAGAGAGTGGAGAGCACCAGTTCCAACTGTCACAGGACGGAGAGTGGAGAGCACCAGTTCCAACTGTCACAGGACAGAGAGTGGAGAGCACCAGTTCCAACTGTCACAGGACAGAGAGTGGAGAGCACCAGTTCCAACTGTCACAGGACGGAGAGTGGAGAGCACCAGTTCCAACTGTCACAGGAGAGAGAGTGGAGAGCACCAGTTCCAACTGTCACAGGACAGAGAGTGGAGAGCACCAGTTCCAACTGTCACAGGACAGAGAGTGGAGAGCACCAGTTCCCAACTGTCACAGGACAGAGAGTGGAGAGCACCAGTTCCCACTGTCACAGGACAGAGAGTGGAGAGCACCAGTTCCAACTGTCACAGGACAGAGAGTGGAGAGCACCAGTTCCCAACTGTCACAGGACATAGAGTGGAGAGCACCAGTTCCAACTGTCACAGGACAGAGAGTGGAGAGCACCAGTTCCAACTGTCACAGGACAGAGAGTGGAGAGCACCAGTTCCAACTGTCACAGGACGGGAGAGTGGAGAGCACCAGTTCCAACTGTCACAGGACGGGAGAGTGGAGAGCACCAGTTCCAACTGTCACAGGACAGAGAGTGGAGAGCACCAGTTCCAACTGTCACAGGACAGAGAGTGGAGAGCACCAGTTCCAACTGTCACAGGACGGGAGAGTGGAGAGCACCAGTTCCAACTGTCACAGGACGGGAGAGTGGAGAGCACCAGTTCCAACTGTCACAGGACAGAGAGTGGAGAGCACCAGTTCCAACTGTCACAGGACGGGAGAGTGGAGAGCACCAGTTCCAACTGTCACAGGACGGGAGAGTGGAGAGCACCAGTTCCAACTGTCACAGGACAGAGAGTGGAGAGCACCAGTTCCAACTGTCACAGGACGGAGAGTGGAGAGCACCAGTTCCAACTGTCACAGGACAGAGAGTGGAGAGCACCAGTTCCAACTGTCACAGGACGGAGAGTGGAGAGCACCAGTTCCAACTGTCACAGGACAGAGAGTGGAGAGCACCAGTTCCAACTGTCACAGGACAGAGAGTGGAGAGCACCAGTTCCAACTGTCACAGGACAGAGAGTGGAGAGCACCAGTTCCAACTGTCACAGGACAGAGAGTGGAGAGCACCAGTTCCAACTGTCACAGGACGGGAGAGTGGAGAGCACCAGTTCCAACTGTCACAGGACAGAGAGTGGAGAGCACCAGTTCCAACTGTCACAGGACGGGAGAGTGGAGAGCACCAGTTCCCACTGTCACAGGACAGAGAGTGGAGAGCACCAGTTCCAACTGTCACAGGACAGAGAGTGGAGAGCACCAGTTCCAACTGTCACAGGACAGAGAGTGGAGAGCACCAGTTCCAACTGTCACAGGACAGAGAGTGGAGAGCACCAGTTCCAACTGTCACAGGACAGAGAGTGGAGAGCACCAGTTCCAACTGTCACAGGACAGAGAGTGGAGAGCACCAGTTCCAACTGTCACAGGACAGGAGAGTGGAGAGCACCAGTTCCAACTGTCACAGGACGGAGAGTGGAGAGCACCAGTTCCCAACTGTCACAGGACAGAGAGTGGAGAGCACCAGTTCCAACTGTCACAGGACAGAGAGTGGAGAGCACCAGTTCCAACTGTCACAGGACGGAGAGTGGAGAGCACCAGTTCCAACTGTCACAGGACGGAGAGTGGAGAGCACCAGTTCCAACTGTCACAGGACGGAGAGTGGAGAGCACCAGTTCCCACTGTCACAGGACGGAGAGTGGAGAGCACCAGTTCCAACTGTCACAGGACAGAGAGTGGAGAGCACCAGTTCCCAACTGTCACAGGACGGGAGAGTGGAGAGCACCAGTTCCAACTGTCACAGGACAGAGAGTGGAGAGCACCAGTTCCAACTGTCACAGGACAGAGAGTGGAGAGCACCAGTTCCAACTGTCACAGGACGGAGAGTGGAGAGCACCAGTTCCAACTGTCACAGGACAGAGAGTGGAGAGCACCAGTTCCCAACTGTCACAGGACAGAGAGTGGAGAGCACCAGTTCCAACTGTCACAGGACGGGAGAGTGGAGAGCACCAGTTCCAACTGTCACAGGACAGAGAGTGGAGAGCACCAGTTCCAACTGTCACAGGACGGGAGAGTGGAGAGCACCAGTTCCAACTGTCACAGGACAGAGAGTGGAGAGCACCAGTTCCCACTGTCACAGGACAGAGAGTGGAGAGCACCAGTTCCAACTGTCACAGGACAGAGAGTGGAGAGCACCAGTTCCAACTGTCACAGGACAGAGAGTGGAGAGCACCAGTTCCCACTGTCACAGGACAGAGAGTGGAGAGCACCAGTTCCCACTGTCACAGGACAGAGAGTGGAGAGCACCAGTTCCAACTGTCACAGGACGGGAGAGTGGAGAGCACCAGTTCCAACTGTCACAGGACAGGAGAGTGGAGAGCACCAGTTCCAACTGTCACAGGACAGAGAGTGGAGAGCACCAGTTCCCACTGTCACAGGACGGGAGAGTGGAGAGCACCAGTTCCAACTGTCACAGGACAGAGAGTGGAGAGCACCAGTTCCAACTGTCACAGGACGGGAGAGTGGAGAGCACCAGTTCCAACTGTCACAAGGAGGAGGAGAGTGGAGAGCACCAGTTCCCACTGTCACAGGACAGAGAGTGGAGAGCACCAGTTCCAACTGTCACAGGACAGAGAGTGGAGAGCACCAGTTCCCACTGTCACAGGACAGAGAGTGGAGAGCACCAGTTCCAACTGTCACAGGACAGAGAGTGGAGAGCACCAGTTCCAACTGTCACAGGACAGAGAGTGGAGAGCACCAGTTCCAACTGTCACAGGACAGAGAGTGGAGAGCACCAGTTCCAACTGTCACAGGACAGAGAGTGGAGAGCACCAGTTCCAACTGTCACAGGACAGAGAGTGGAGAGCACCAGTTCCCACTGTCACAGGACGGGAGAGTGGAGAGCACCAGTTCCAACTGTCACAGGACAGAGAGTGGAGAGCACCAGTTCCAACTGTCACAGGACAGAGAGTGGAGAGCACCAGTTCCAACTGTCACAGGACAGAGAGTGGAGAGCACCAGTTCCAACTGTCACAGGACAGAGAGTGGAGAGCACCAGTTCCAACTGTCACAGGACGGGAGAGTGGAGAGCACCAGTTCCAACTGTCACAGGACAAGAGAGTGGAGAGCACCAGTTCCAACTGTCACAGGACGGGAGAGTGGAGAGCACCAGTTCCCAACTGTCACAGGACAGAGAGTGGAGAGCACCAGTTCCAACTGTCACAGGACAGAGAGTGGAGAGCACCAGTTCCAACTGTCACAGGACAGAGAGTGGAGAGCACCAGTTCCAACTGTCACAGGACAGAGAGTGGAGAGCACCAGTTCCCAACTGTCACAGGACGGGAGAGTGGAGAGCACCAGTTCCAACTGTCACAGGACAGAGAGTGGAGAGCACCAGTTCCAACTGTCACAGGACGGGAGAGTGGAGAGCACCAGTTCCAACTGTCACAGGACAGAGAGTGGAGAGCACCAGTTCCAACTGTCACAGGACAGAGAGTGGAGAGCACCAGTTCCAACTGTCACAGGACGGAGAGTGGAGAGCACCAGTTCCAACTGTCACAGGACAGAGAGTGGAGAGCACCAGTTCCAACTGTCACAGGACGGGAGAGTGGAGAGCACCAGTTCCAACTGTCACAGGACAGAGAGTGGAGAGCACCAGTTCCAACTGTCACAGGACGGAGAGTGGAGAGCACCAGTTCCAACTGTCACAGGACGGGAGAGTGGAGAGCACCAGTTCCAACTGTCACAGGACAGAGAGTGGAGAGCACCAGTTCCAACTGTCACAGGACGGGAGAGTGGAGAGCACCAGTTCCAACTGTCACAGGACGGGAGAGTGGAGAGCACCAGTTCCAACTGTCACAGGACGGGAGAGTGGAGAGCACCAGTTCCAACTGTCACAGGACAGAGAGTGGAGAGCACCAGTTCCAACTGTCACAGGACAGAGAGTGGAGAGCACCAGTTCCAACTGTCACAGGACGGGAGAGTGGAGAGCACCAGTTCCAACTGTCACAGGACAGAGAGTGGAGAGCACCAGTTCCAACTGTCACAGGACGGGAGAGTGGAGAGCACCAGTTCCAACTGTCACAGGACAGAGAGTGGAGAGCACCAGTTCCCAACTGTCACAGGACAGGAGAGTGGAGAGCACCAGTTCCACTGTCACAGGACGGGAGAGTGGAGAGCACCAGTTCCAACTGTCACAGGACGGAGAGTGGAGAGCACCAGTTCCAACTGTCACAGGACGGGAGAGTGGAGAGCACCAGTTCCAACTGTCACAGGACAGAGAGTGGAGAGCACCAGTTCCAACTGTCACAGGACAGGAGAGTGGAGAGCACCAGTTCCAACTGTCACAGGACGGGAGAGTGGAGAGCACCAGTTCCAACTGTCACAGGACGAGAGAGTGGAGAGCACCAGTTCCCACTGTCACAGGACAGAGAGTGGAGAGCACCAGTTCCAACTGTCACAGGACGGGAGAGTGGAGAGCACCAGTTCCAACTGTCACAGGACGGAGAGTGGAGAGCACCAGTTCCCACTGTCACAGGACAGAGAGTGGAGAGCACCAGTTCCAACTGTCACAGGACGGAGAGTGGAGAGCACCAGTTCCACTGTCACAGGACAGAGAGTGGAGAGCACCAGTTCCAACTGTCACAGGACGGGAGAGTGGAGAGCACCAGTTCCAACTGTCACAGGACAGAGAGTGGAGAGCACCAGTTCCCACTGTCACAGGACAGAGAGTGGAGAGCACCAGTTCCAACTGTCACAGGACAGAGAGTGGAGAGCACCAGTTCCAACTGTCACAGGACAGAGAGTGGAGAGCACCAGTTCCAACTGTCACAGGACGGGAGAGTGGAGAGCACCAGTTCCAACTGTCACAGGACAGAGAGTGGAGAGCACCAGTTCCAACTGTCACAGGACGGGAGAGTGGAGAGCACCAGTTCCCAACTGTCACAGGACAGAGAGTGGAGAGCACCAGTTCCAACTGTCACAGGACAGAGAGTGGAGAGCACCAGTTCCAACTGTCACAGGACGGGAGAGTGGAGAGCACCAGTTCCAACTGTCACAGGACAGAGAGTGGAGAGCACCAGTTCCAACTGTCACAGGACGGGAGAGTGGAGAGCACCAGTTCCAACTGTCACAGGACAGAGAGTGGAGAGCACCAGTTCCCACTGTCACAGGACAGAGAGTGGAGAGCACCAGTTCCAACTGTCACAGGACGGGAGAGTGGAGAGCACCAGTTCCAACTGTCACAGGACAGAGAGTGGAGAGCACCAGTTCCAACTGTCACAGGACAGAGAGTGGAGAGCACCAGTTCCAACTGTCACAGGACTGCCACAGGACGGGAGAGTGGAGAGCACCAGTTCCAACTGTCACAGGACGGGAGAATGGAGAGCACCAGTTCCTACTGTCACAGGACAGAGAGTGGAGAGCACCAGTTCCCACTGTCACAGGACAGAGAGTGGAGAGCACCAGTTCCCAACTGTCACAGGACAGAGAGTGGAGAGCACCAGTTCCCACTGTCACAGGACGGGAGAGTGGAGAGCACCAGTTCCAACTGTCACAGGACAGAGAGTGGAGAGCACCAGTTCCCACTGTCACAGGACAGAGAGTGGAGAGCACCAGTTCCAACTGTCACAGGACAGAGAGTGGAGAGCACCAGTTCCAACTGCCACAGGACGGGAGAGTGGAGAGCACCAGTTCCAACTGTCACAGGACAGAGAGTGGAGAGCACCAGTTCCAACTGTCACAGGACAGAGAGTGGAGAGCACCAGTTCCAACTGTCACAGGACGGGAGAGTGGAGAGCACCAGTTCCAACTGTCACAGGACAGAGAGTGGAGAGCACCAGTTCCCACTGTCACAGGACGGGAGAGTGGAGAGGACCAGTTCCCACTGTCACAGGACAGAGAGTGGAGAGCACCAGTTCCCACTGTCACAGGACGGGAGAGTGGAGAGCACCAGTTCCCACTGTCACAGGACGGGAGAGTGGAGAGCACCAGTTCCAACTGTCACAGGACAGAGAGTGGAGAGCACCAGTTCCAACTGTCACAGGACGGGAGAGTGGAGAGCACCAGTTCCAACTGTCACAGGACAGAGAGTGGAGAGCACCAGTTCCAACTGTCACAGGACAGAGAGTGGAGAGCACCAGTTCCAACTGTCACAGGACGGGAGAGTGGAGAGCACCAGTTCCCACTGTCACAGGACAGAGAGTGGAGAGCACCAGTTCCAACTGTCACAGGACGGGAGAGTGGAGAGCACCAGTTCCCACTGTCACAGGACAGAGAGTGGAGAGCACCAGTTCCCACTGTCACAGGACAGAGAGTGGAGAGCACCAGTTCCAACTGTCACAGGACGGGAGAGTGGAGAGCACCAGTTCCAACTGTCACAGGACAGAGAGTGGAGAGCACCAGTTCCAACTGTCACAGGACAGAGAGTGGAGAGCACCAGTTCCAACTGTCACAGGACAGAGAGTGGAGAGCACCAGTTCCAACTGTCACAGGACGGGAGAGTGGAGAGCACCAGTTCCCACTGTCACAGGACAGAGAGTGGAGAGCACCAGTTCCCACTGTCACAGGACGGGAGAGTGGAGAGCACCAGTTCCCACTGTCACAGGACGGGAGAGTGGAGAGCACCAGTTCCAACTGTCACAGGACAGAGAGTGGAGAGCACCAGTTCCAACTGTCACAGGACAGAGAGTTGAGAGCACCAGTTCCAACTGTCACAGGACGGGAGAGTGGAGAGCACCAGTTCCAACTGTCACAGGACAGAGAGTGGAGAGCACCAGTTCCAACTATCACAGGACGGGAGAGTGGAGAGCACCAGTTCCAACTGTCACAGGACAGAGAGTGGAGAGCACCAGTTCCAACTGTCACAGGACAGAGAGTGGAGAGCACCAGTTCCAACTGTCACAGGACAGAGAGTGGAGAGCACCAGTTCCAACTGTCACAGGACGGGAGAGTGGAGAGCACCAGTTCCAACTGTCACAGGACAGAGAGTGGAGAGCACCAGTTCCAACTGTCAAAGGACAGAGAGTGGAGAGCACCAGTTCCAACTGTCACAGGACAGAGAGTGGAGAGCACCAGTTCCAACTGTCACAGGACGGGAGAGTGGAGAGCACCAGTTCCCACTGTCACAGGACAGAGAGTGGAGAGCACCAGTTCCCACTGTCACAGGACGGGAGAGTGGAGAGCACCAGTTCCCACTGTCACAGGACGGGAGAGTGGAGAGCACCAGTTCCAACTGTCACAGGACAGAGAGTGGAGAGCACCAGTTCCAACTGTCACAGGACGGGAGAGTGGAGAGCACCAGTTCCTACTGTCACAGGACAGAGAGTTGAGAGCACCAGTTCCAACTGTCACAGGACAGAGAGTGGAGAGCACCAGTTCCAACTGTCACAGGACAGAGAGTGGAGAGCACCAGTTCCAACTGTCACAGGACAGAGAGTGGAGAGCACCAGTTCCCACTGTCACAGGACAGAGAGTGGAGAACACCAGTTCCTACTGTCACAGGACAGAGAGTGGAGAGCACCAGTTCCAACTGTCACAGGACAGAGAGTGGAGAGCACCAGTTCCCACTGTCACAGGACAGAGAGTGGAGAACACCAGTTCAAACTGTCACAGGACAGAGAGTGGAGAGCACCAGTTCCAACTGTCACAGGACGGGAGAGTGGAGAGCACCAGTTCCAACTGTCACAGGACAGAGAGTGGAGAGCACCAGTTCCTACTGTCACAGGACAGAGAGTGGAGAGCACCAGTTCCAACTGTCACAGGAGAGAATGGAGAGCACCAGTTCCAACTGTCACAGGACAGAGAGTGGAGAGCACCAGTTCCAACTGTCACAGGACGGGAGAGTGGAGAGCACCAGTTCCAACTGTCACAGGACAGAGAGTGGAGAGCACCAGTTCCAACTGTCACAGGACAGAGAGTGGAGAGCACCAGTTCCAACTGTCACAGGACGGGAGAGTGGAGAGCACCAGTTCAAACTGTCACAGGACGGGAGAGTGGAGAGCACCAGTTCCAACTGTCACAGGACGGGAGAGTGGAGAGCACCAGTTCCCACTGTCACAGGACGGGAGAGTGGAGAGCACCAGTTCAAACTGTCACAGGAGAGAGAGTGGAGAGCACCAGTTCCAACTGTCACACGACGAGAGAGTGGAGAGCACCAGTTCCAACTGTCACAGGACGGGAGAGTGGAGAGCACCAGTTCCAACTGTCACAGGACGGGAGAGTGGAGAGCACCAGTTCAAACTGTCACAGGACAGAGAGTGGAGAGCACCAGTTCCAACTGTCACAGGACGGGAGAGTGGAGAGCACCAGTTCCAACTGTCACAGGACGGGAGAGTGGAGAGCATCAGTTCAAACTGTCACAGGACAGAGAGTGGAGAGCACCAGTTCCCACTGTCACAGGACAGAGAGTGGAGAGCACCAGTTCCAACTGTCACAGGACGGGAGAGTGGAGAGCACCAGTTCCAACTGTCACAGGACGGAAGACTGGAGAGCACCAGTTCCCACTGTCACAGGAGAGAGAGTGGAGAGCACCAGTTCCCACTGTCACAGGAGAGAGAGTGGAGAGCACCAGTTCCCACTGTCACAGGACGGGAGAGTGGAGAGCACCAGTTCCCACTGTCACAGGACAGAGAGTGGAGAGCACCAGTTCCAACTGTCACAGGACGGGAGAGTGGAGAGCACCAGTTCCCACTGTCACAGGACAGAGAGTGGAGAGCACCAGTTCCAACTGTCACAGGACGGGAGAGTGGAGAGCACCAGTTCCCACTGTCACAGGACAGAGAGTGGAGAGCACCAGTTCCAACTGTCACAGGACGGGAGAGTGGAGAGCACCAGTTCCAACTGTCACAGGACGGGAGAGTGGAGAGCACCAGTTCCCACTGTCACAGGACAGAGAGTGGAGAGCACCAGTTCCAACTGTCACAGGACGGGAGAGTGGAGAGCACCAGTTCCCACTGTCAAAGGACAGAGAGTGGAGAGCACCAGTTCCCACTGTCACAGGACAGAGAGTGGAGAGCACCAGTTCCAACTGTCACAGGACGGGAGAGTGGAGAGCACCAGTTCCAACTGTCACAGGACAGAGAGTGGAGAGCACCAGTTCCAACTGTCACAGGACAGAGAGTGGAGAGCACCAGTTCCAACTGTCACAGGACAGAGAGTGGAGAGCACCAGTTCCAACTGTCACAGGACGGGAGAGTGGAGAGCACCAGTTCCCACTGTCACAGGACAGAGAGTGGAGAGCACCAGTTCCCACTGTCACAGGACGGGAGAGTGGAGAGCACCAGTTCCCACTGTCACAGGACGGGAGAGTGGAGAGCACCAGTTCCAACTGTCACAGGACAGAGAGTGGAGAGCACCAGTTCCAACTGTCACAGGACGGGAGAGTGGAGAGCACCAGTTCCCACTGTCACAGGACAGAGAGTGGAGAGCACCAGTTCCAACTGTCACAGGACAGAGAGTGGAGAGCACCAGTTCCAACTGTCACAGGACGGGAGAGTGGAGAGCACCAGTTCCAACTGTCACAGGACAGAGAGTGGAGAGCACCAGTTCCAACTGTCACAGGACGGGAGAGTGGAGAGCACCAGTTCCAACTGTCACAGGACGGGAGAGTGGAGAGCATCAGTTCAAACTGTCACAGGACAGAGAGTGGAGAGCACCAGTTCCCACTGTCACAGGACAGAGAGTGGAGAGCACCAGTTCCAACTGTCACAGGACGGGAGAGTGGAGAGCAACAGTTCCAACTGTCACAGGATGGGAGAGTGGAGAGCACCAGTTCCCACTGTCACAGGACAGAGAGTGGAGAGCACCAGTTCCAACTGTCACAGGACGGGAGAGTGGAGAGCACCAGTTCCCACTGTCACAGGACAGAGAGTGGAGAGCACCAGTTCCAACTGTCACAGGACGGGAGAGTGGAGAGCACCAGTTCCCACTGTCACAGGACAGAGAGTGGAGAGCACCAGTTCCAACTGTCACAGGACGGGAGAGTGGAGAGCACCAGTTCCAACTGTCACAGGACGGGAGAGTGGAGAGCACCAGTTCCCACTGTCACAGGACAGAGAGTGGAGAGCACCAGTTCCAACTGTCACAGGACAGAGAGTGGAGAGCACCAGTTCCAACTGTCACAGGACAGAGAGTGGAGAGCACCAGTTCCAACTGTCACAGGACGGGAGAGTGGAGAGCACCAGTTTCTACTGTCACAGGACAGAGAGTGGAGAGCACCAGTTCCAACTGTCACAGGACGGGAGAGTGGAGAGCACCAGTTCCCACTGTCACAGGACAGAGAGTGGAGAGCACCAGTTCCCAATGTCACAGGACAGAGAGTGGAGAGCACCAGTTCCAACTGTCACAGGACGGGAGAGTGGAGAGCACCAGTTCCAACTGTCACAGGACAGAGAGTGGAGAGCACCAGTTCCAACTGTCACAGGACAGAGAGTGGAGAGCACCAGTTCCCACTGTCACAGGACAGAGAGTGGAGAGCACCAGTTCCAACTGTCACAGGACGGGAGAGTGGAGAGCACCAGTTCCAACTGTCACAGGACAGAGAGTGGAGAGCACCAGTTCCCACTGTCACAGGACAGAGAGTGGAGAGCACCAGTTCCAACTGTCACAGGACGGGAGAGTGGAGAGCACCAGTTCCAACTGTCACAGGACAGAGAGTGGAGAGCACCAGTTCCAACTGTCACAGGACGGGAGAGTGGAGAGCACCAGTTCCCACTGTCACAGGACAGGAGAGTGGAGAGCACCAGTTCCCACTGTCACAGGACAGAGAGTGGAGAGCACCAGTTCCCACTGTCACAGGACGGGAGAGTGGAGAGCACCAGTTCCAACTGTCACAGGAGAGAGAGAGGAGAACACCAGTTCCCACTGTCACAGGAGAGAGAGAGGAGAGCACCAGTTCCAACTGTCACAGGACGGGAGAGTGGAGAGCACCAGTTCCCACTGTCACAGGAGAGAGAGAGGAGAGCACCAGTTCCAACTGTCACAGGACGGGAGAGTGGAGAGCACCAGTTCCCACTGTCACAGGACAGGAGAGTGGAGAGCACCAGTTCCCACTGTCACAGGACAGAGAGTGGAGAGAACCAGTTCCAACTGTCACAGGACAGAGAGTGGAGAGCACCAGTTCCAACTGTCACAGGAGAGAGAGAGGAGAGCACCAGTTCCAACTGTCACAGGACAGAGAGTGGAGAGCACCAGTTCCAACTGTCACAGGACGGGAGAGTGGAGAGCACCAGTTCCAACTGTCACAGGACGGGAGAGTGGAGAGCACCAGTTCCAACTGTCACAGGAGAGAGAGAGGAGAGCACCAGTTCCAACTGTCACAGGACAGAGAGTGGAGAGCACCAGTTCCAACTGTCACAGGACGGGAGAGTGGAGAGCACCAGTTCCAACTGTCACAGGACGGGAGAGTGGAGAGCACCAGTTCCAACTGTCACAGGAGAGAGAGAGGAGAGCACCAGTTCCAACTGTCACAGGACGGGAGAGTGGAGAGAACCAGTTCCAACTGTCACAGGACGGGAGAGTGGAGAGCACCAGTTCCAACTGTCACAGGAAGGGAGAGTGGAGAGCACCAGTTCCAACTGTCACAGGACAGAGAGTGGAGAGCACCAGTTCCAACTGTCACAGGAGAGCGAGTGGAGAGCACCAGTTCCAACTGTCACAGGACAGAGAGTGGAGAGCACCAGTTCCAACTGTCACAGGAGAGCGAGTGGAGAGCACCAGTTCCAACTGTCACAGGACGGGAGAGTGGAGAGCACCAGTTCCAACTGTCACAGGACAGAGAGTGGAGAGAACCAGTTCCCACTGTCACAGGACGGGAGAGTGGAGAGCACCAGTTCCAACTGTCACAGGAAGGGAGAGTGGAGAGCACCAGTTCCAACTGTCACAGGACAGAGAGTGGAGAGCACCAGTTCCAACTGTCACAGGAGAGCGAGTGGAGAGCACCAGTTCCAACTGTCACAGGACGGGAGAGTGGAGAGCACCAATTCCAACTGTCACAGGACAGAGAGTGGAGAGCACCAGTTCCAACTGTCACAGGACGGGAGAGTGGAGAGCACCAGTTCCCACTGTCACAGGACGGGAGAGTGGAGAGCACCAGTTCCCACTGTCACAGGAGAGAGAGTGGAGAGCACCAGTTCAAACTGTCACAGGACAGAGAGTGGAGAGCACCAGTTCCAACTGTCACAGGACAGAGAGTGGAGAGCACCAGTTCCCACTGTCACAGGACGGGAGAGTGGAGAGCACCAGTTCCCACTGTCACAGGAGAAAGAGTGGAGAGCACCAGTTCAAACTGTCACAGGACAGAGAGTGGAGAGCACCAGTTCCAACTGTCACAGGACAGAGAGTGGAGAGCACCAGTTCCCACTGTCACAGGACAGAGAGTGGAGAGCACCAGTTCCAACTGTCACAGGACAGAGAGTGGAGAGCACCAGTTCCCACTGTCACAGGACAGAGAGTGGAGAGCACCAGTTCCAACTGTCACAGGACAGAGAGTGGAGAGCAGCAGTTCCCACTGTCACAGGACAGAGAGTGGAGAGCACCAGTTCCAACTGTCACAGGAGAGAGAGTGGAGAGCACCAGTTCCAACTGTCACAGGACGGGAGAGTGGAGAGCACCAGTTCCCACTGTCACAGGACGGGAGAGTGGAGAGCACCAGTTCCCACTGTCACAGGACGGGAGAGTGGAGAGCACCAGTTCCCACTGTCACAGGACAGAGATTGGAGAGCACCAGTTCCAACTGTCACAGGACGGGAGAGTGGAGAGCACCAGTTCCAACTGTCACAGGACAGAGAGTGGAGAGCACCAGTTCCAACTGTCACAGGACGGGAGAGTGGAGAGCACCAGTTCCCACTGTCACAGGACAGAGAGTGGAGAGCACCAGTTCCAACTGTCACAGGACAGAGAGTGGAGAGTACCAGTTCCCACTGTCACAGGACAGAGAGTGGAGAGCACCAGTTCCCACTGTCACAGGACAGAGAGTGGAGAGCACCAGTTCCAACTGTCACAGGACAGAGAGTGGAGAGCACCAGTTCCAACTGTCACAGGACGGGAGAGTGGAGAGCACCAGTTCCAACTGTCACAGGAGAGAGAGTGGAGAGCACCAGTTCCTACTGTCACAGGACAGAGAGTGGAGAGCACCAGTTCCCACTGTCACAGGACAGAGAGTGGAGAGCACCAGTTCCAACTGTCACAGGACGGGAGAGTGGAGAGCACCAGTTCCAACTGTCACAGGACGGGAGAGTGGAGAGCACCAGTTCCAACTGTCACAGGACAGAGAGTGGAGAGCACCAGTTCCCACTGTCACAGGACAGAGAGTGGAGAGCACCAGTTCCCACTGTCACAGGACGGGAGAGTGGAGAGCACCAGTTCCAACTGTCACAGGACAGAGAGTGGAGAGCACCAGTTCCAACTGTCACAGGACGGGAGAGTGGAGAGCACCAGTTCCAACTGTCACAGGAGAGAGAGTGGAGAGCACCAGTTCCCACTGTCACAGGAGAGAGAGTGGAGAGCACCAGTTCAAATTGTCACAGGACAGAGAGTGGAGAGCACCAGTTCCCACTGTCACAGGACAGAGAGTGGAGAGCACCAGTTCCAACTGTCACAGGACAGAGAGTGGAGAGCACCAGTTCCAACTGTCACAGGAGAGAGAGTGGAGAGCACCAGTTCAAATTGTCACAGGACAGAGAGTGGAGAGCACCAGTTCCCACTGTCACAGGACGGGAGAGTGGAGAGCACCAGTTCCCACTGTCACAGGAGAGAGAGTGGAGAGCACCAGTTCAAATTGTCACAGGACAGAGAGTGGAGAGCACCAGTTCCCACTGTCACAGGACAGAGAGTGGAGAGCACCAGTTCCAACTGTCACAGGACAGAGAGTGGAGAGCACCAGTTCCAACTGTCACAGGACGGGAGAGTGGAGAGCACCAGTTCCAACTGTCACAGGACAGAGAGTGGAGAGCACCAGTTCCAACTGTCACAGGACAGAGAGTGGAGAGCACCAGTTCCAACTGTCACAGGACAGAGAGTGGAGAGCACCAGTTCCTACTGTCACAGGACAGAGAGTGGAGAGCACCAGTTCCAACTGTCACAGGAGAGAATGGAGAGCACCAGTTCCAACTGTCACAGGACAGAGAGTGGAGAGCACCAGTTCCCACTGTCACAGGACGGGAGAGTGGAGAGCACCAGTTCCAACTGTCACAGGACGGGAGAGTGGAGAGCACCAGTTCCAACTGTCACAGGAGAGAATGGAGAGCACCAGTTCCAACTGTCACAGGACGGGAGAGTGGAGAGCACCAGTTCCAACTGTCACAGGAGAGAGAGTGGAGAGCACCAGTTCCAACTGTCACAGGACAGAGAGTGGAGAGCACCAGTTCCAACTGTCACAGGACAGAGAGTGGAGAGCACCAGTTCCAACTGTCACAGGACAGAGAGTGGAGAGCACCAGTTCCAACTGTCACAGGACAGAGAGTGGAGAGCACCAGTTCCAACTGTCACAGGACAGAGAGTGGAGAGCACCAGTTCCAACTGTCACAGGACAGAGAGTGGAGAGCACCAGTTCCAACTGTCACAGGACAGAGAGTGGAGAGCACCAGTTCAAACTGTCACAGGACGGGAGAGTGGAGAGCACCAGTTCAAACTGTCACAGGACGGGAGAGTGGAGAGCACCAGTTCCAACTGTCACAGGACGGGAGAGTGGAGAGCACCAGTTCCCACTGTCACAGGACAGAGAGTGGAGAGCACCAGTTCCAACTGTCACAGGAGAGAGAGTGGAGAGCACCAGTTCCAACTGTCACAGGAGAGAGAGTGGAGAGCACCAGTTCAAACTGTCACAGGACGGGAGAGTGGAGAGCACCAGTTCCAACTGTCACAGGACGGGAGAGTGGAGAGCATCAGTTCAAACTGTCACAGGACAGAGAGTGGAGAGCACCAGTTCCAACTGTCACAGGACGGGAGAGTGGAGAGCACCAGTTCCAACTGTCACAGGACGGGAGAGTGGAGAGCATCAGTTCAAACTGTCACAGGACAGAGAGTGGAGAGCACCAGTTCCCACTGTCACAGGACAGAGAGTGGAGAGCACCAGTTCCAACTGTCACAGGACGGGAGAGTGGAGAGCACCAGTTCCAACTGTCACAGGACGGGAGAGTGGAGAGCACCAGTTCCCACTGTCACAGGACAGAGAGTGGAGAGCACCAGTTCCAACTGTCACAGGACGGGAGAGTGGAGTGCACCAGTTCCCACTGTCACAGGACAGAGAGTGGAGAGCACCAGTTCCAACTGTCACAGGACGGGAGAGTGGAGAGCACCAGTTCCCACTGTCACAGGACAGAGAGTGGAGAGCACCAGTTCCAACTGTCACAGGACGGGAGAGTGGAGAGCACCAGTTCCAACTGTCACAGGACGGGAGTGTGGAGAGCACCAGTTCCCACTGTCACAGGACAGAGAGTGGAGAGCACCAGTTCCAACTGTCACAGGACAGAGAGTGGAGAGCACCAGTTCCAACTGTCACAGGACAGAGAGTGGAGAGCACCAGTTCCAACTGTCACAGGACGGGAGAGTGGAGAGCACCAGTTCCAACTGTCACAGGACAGAGAGTGGAGAGCACCAGTTCCAACTGTCACAGGACGGGAGAGTGGAGAGCACCAGTTCCCACTGTCACAGGACAGAGAGTGGAGAGCACCAGTTCCAACTGTCACAGGACGGGAGAGTGGAGAGCACCAGTTCCCACTGTCACAGGACGGGAGAGTGGAGAGCACCAGTTCCCACTGTCACAGGACAGAGAGTGGAGAGCACCAGTTCCAACTGTCACAGGACGGGAGAGTGGAGAGCACCAGTTCCCACTGTCACAGGACAGAGAGTGGAGAGCAGCAGTTCCCACTGTCACAGGACAGAGAGTGGAGAGCACCAGTTCCAACTGTCACAGGACGGGAGAGTGGAGAGCACCAGTTCCAACTGTCACAGGACAGAGAGTGGAGAGCACCAGTTCCAACTGTCACTGGACAGAGAGTGGAGAGCACCAGTTCCAACTGTCACAGGACAGAGAGTGGAGAGCACCAGTTCCAACTGTCACAGGACGGGAGAGTGGAGAGCACCAGTTCCCACTGTCACAGGACAGAGAGTGGAGAGCACCAGTTCCAACTGTCACAGGACAGAGAGTGGAGAGCACCAGTTCCCACTGTCACAGGACGGGAGAGTGGAGAGCACCAGTTCCCACTGTCACAGGACGGGAGAGTGGAGAGCACCAGTTCCAACTGTCACAGGACGGGAGAGTGGAGAGCACCAGTTCCTACTGTCACAGGACAGAGAGTTGAGAGCACCAGTTCCAACTGTCACAGGACGGGAGAGTGGAGAGCACCAGTTCCCACTGTCACAGGACAGAGAGTGGAGAGCACCAGTTCCAACTGTCACAGGACAGAGAGTGGAGAGCACCAGTTCCAACTGTCACAGGACGGGAGAGTGGAGAGCACCAGTTCCAACTGTCACAGGACAGAGAGTGGAGAGCACCAGTTCCAACTGTCACAGGAGAGAGAGTGGAGAGCACCAGTTCAAATTGTCACAGGACAGAGAGTGGAGAGCACCAGTTCCCACTGTCACAGGACGGGAGAGTGGAGAGCACCAGTTCCCACTGTCACAGGAGAGAGAGTGGAGAGCACCAGTTCAAATTGTCACAGGACAGAGAGTGGAGAGCACCAGTTCCCACTGTCACAGGACAGAGAGTGGAGAGCACCAGTTCCAACTGTCACAGGACAGAGAGTGGAGAGCACCAGTTCCAACTGTCACAGGACGGGAGAGTGGAGAGCACCAGTTCCAACTGTCACAGGACAGAGAGTGGAGAGCACCAGTTCCAACTGTCACAGGACAGAGAGTGGAGAGCACCAGTTCCAACTGTCACAGGACAGAGAGTGGAGAGCACCAGTTCCTACTGTCACAGGACAGAGAGTGGAGAGCACCAGTTCCAACTGTCACAGGAGAGAATGGAGAGCACCAGTTCCAACTGTCACAGGACAGAGAGTGGAGAGCACCAGTTCCCACTGTCACAGGACGGGAGAGTGGAGAGCACCAGTTCCAACTGTCACAGGACAGAGAGTGGAGAGCACCAGTTCCTACTGTCACAGGACAGAGAGTGGAGAGCACCAGTTCCAACTGTCACAGGAGAGAATGGAGAGCACCAGTTCCAACTGTCACAGGACGGGAGAGTGGAGAGCACCAGTTCCAACTGTCACAGGACGGGAGAGTGGAGAGCACCAGTTCCAACTGTCACAGGACAGAGAGTGGAGAGCACCAGTTCCAACTGTCACAGGACGGGAGAGTGGAGAGCACCAGTTCCAACTGTCACAGGACGGGAGAGTGGAGAGCACCAGTTCCAACTGTCACAGGACAGAGAGTGGAGAGCACCAGTTCCCACTGTCACAGGAGAGAGAGTGGAGAGCACCAGTTCCAACTGTCACAGGACAGAGAGTGGAGAGCACCAGTTCCAACTGTCACAGGACAGAGAGTGGAGAGCACCAGTTCCAACTGTCACAGGACAGAGAGTGGAGAGCACCAGTTCCAACTGTCACAGGACAGAGAGTGGAGAGCACCAGTTCCAACTGTCACAGGACAGAGAGTGGAGAGCACCAGTTCCAACTGTCACAGGACAGAGAGTGGAGAGCACCAGTTCCAACTGTCACAGGACAGAGAGTGGAGAGCACCAGTTCAAACTGTCACAGGACGGGAGAGTGGAGAGCACCAGTTCAAACTGTCACAGGACGGGAGAGTGGAGAGCACCAGTTCCAACTGTCACAGGACGGGAGAGTGGAGAGCACCAGTTCCCACTGTCACAGGACAGAGAGTGGAGAGCACCAGTTCCAACTGTC
>NW_027253076.1:0-18173 GCF_044704955.1 Pristiophorus japonicus | reverse complement strand
GTAGGTGGGGTTGGGGGATATGGGGAGAAGGTGGGTAGGTGGGGTTGGGGATATGGGGAGAAGGTGGGGTTGGGGGATATGGGGAGAAGGTTTTTAGGTGGGGTTGGGGGATATGGGGAGACGGTTGGTAGGTTGGGTTGGGGGATTTGGGGAGAAGGTGGATAGGTGGGGTTGGGGATATGGGGAGAAGGTGGGGTTGGGGGATATGGGGAGAAGGTGGGTAGGTGGGGTTGGGGGATATGGGGAGAAGGTGGGTAGGTGGGGTTGGGGGATATGGGGAGAAGGTGTGTAGGTGGGGTTGGGGGATATGGGGAGAAGGTGGGTAGGTGGGGTTGGGGGATATGGGGAGAAGGTGGGGTTGGGGGATATGGGGAGAAGGTGGGTAGGTGGGGTTCGGGGATATGGGGAGAAGGTGGGTAGGTGGGGTTGGGGGATATGGGGAGAATGAGTGTAGGTGGGGTTTGGGGGATATGGGGAGAAGGTTTGAAGGTGGGGTTGGGGGATATGGGGAGAAGGTGGGTAGGTGGGGTTGGGGTATATGGGGAGAAGGTGGGCAGGTGGGGTTGGGGGATATGGGGAGAAGGTGGGTAGGTGGGGTTGGGGTATATGGGGAGAAGGTGGGTAGGTGGGGTTGGGGGATATGGGGAGAAGGTGGGGTTGGGGGATATGGGGAGAAGGTGGGTAGGTGGGGTTCGGGGATATGGGGAGAAGGTGGGTAGGTGGGGTTGGGGGATATGGGGAGAAGGTGGGTAGGTGGGGTTGGGGGATATGGGGAGAAGGTTGGTCGGTGGGGTTGGGGGATATGGGGAGAAGGTGGGTAGGTGGGTTTGAGGGATATGGGGAGAAGGTGGGTAGATGGGGTTGGGGATATGAGGAGGAAGGTGGGTAGTTGGGATTGGGGGATATGAGGAGAAGGTGGGTAGGTGGGGTTGGGGGATATGGGGGGAAGGTGGGTAGGTCGGGTTGGGGGATATGGGGAGAATGTGGGTCGGTGGGGTTGGGGGATATGGGGAGAAGGTGGGTAGGTGGGGTTGGGGGATATGGGGAGAAGGTGGGTAGGTGGGGTTGGGGGTTATGGGGGGAAGGTGGGTAGGTCGGGTTGGGGGATATGGGGAGAATGTGGGTCGGTGGGGTTGGGGGATATGGGGAGAAGGTGGGTCGCTGGGGTTGGGGGATATGGGGAGAAGGTGGGTAGGTGGGGTTGGGGGATATGGGGAGAAGGTGGGGAGGTGGGGTTGGGGGATATGGGGAGAATGTGGGTCGGTGGGGTTGGGGGATATGGGGAGAAGGTGGGTAGGTGGGGTTGGGGGATATGGGGAGAAGGTGGGTGGGTGGGGTTGGGGGATATGGGGAGAAGGTGGGTAGGTGGGGTTGGGGGATATGGGGAGAAGGTGGGTAGGTGGGGTTGGGGGATATGGGGAGAAGGTGGGTAGGTGGGGTTGGGGGATATGGGGAGAATGTGGGTCGGTGGGGTTGGGGGATATGGGGAGAAGGTGGGTAGGTGGGGTTGGGGGATATGGGGAGAAGGTGGGTAGGTGGGGTTGGGGGATATGGGGAGAAGGTGTGTAGGTGGGGTTGGGGGATATGGGGGAAGGTTGGTTTGGGGGATATGGGCAGAAGGTGGGTTGGTGGGGTTGGGGGATATGGGGAGAAGGTGGGTAGGTGGGGTTGGGGGATATGGGGAGAAGGTGGGTAAGTGGGGTTGGGGGATATGGGGAGAAGGTGGGTAGGTGGGGTTGGGGATATGGGGAGAAGGTGGGTCGGTGGGGTTGGGGGATATGGGGAGAAGGTGGGTAGGTGGGGTTGGGGGATATGGGGAGGATGTGGGTAGGTGGGGTTGGGGGATATGGGGAGAAGGTGGGTAGGTGGTGTTGGGGGATATGGGGAGAAGGTTGGATGGTGGGGTTGGGGGATATGGGGAGAAGGTGGGTAGGTGGGGTTGGGGATTATGGGGAGAAGGTGGGTAGGTGGTGTTGGGGGATATGGGGAGAAGGTGAGTCGGTGGGGTTGGGGGATATGGGGAGAAGGTGAGTAGGTGGGATTGGGGATATGGGGAGAAGGTGGGATTGGGGGATATAGGGAGAAGGTGGGTAGGTGGGGTTGGGGGATATGGGGAGAAGGTGGGTAGGTGGGGTTGGGGGATATGGGGAGAAGGTGGGAAGGTGGGGTTGGGGGATATGGGGAAAAGTTGGGTAGGTGGGGTAGGGGGATATGGGGAGAAGGTTGGTAGGTGTGGTTGGGGGATATGGGGAGGTGGGGTAGGGGGATATGGGGAGAAGGTGTGTCGTTGGGGTTGGCGGATATGGGGAGAAGGTGGGTAGGTTGGGTTGGGGGATATGGGGAGGAGGGGTAGGGGGATATGGGGAGAAGGTGGGTAGGTGGGGTTGGGGGATATGGGGGGAAGGTGGGTCAGTGTGTTTCGGGGATATGGGGAGAAGGTGGGTTGGTGGGGTTGGGGGATATGGGGAGAAGGTGGGTAGGTGGGGTTGGGGGATATGGGGAGAAGGTGGGTAGGTGGGGTTGGGGGATATGGGGAGAAGGTTGGTCGGTGGGGTTCGGGGATATGGGGAGAAGGTGGGTCAGTGTGTTTCGGGGATATGGGGAGAAGGTGGGTAGGTGGGGTTGGGGGATATGAGGAGAAGGTGGGGAGGTGGGGTTGGGGGATATGGGGAGGTGGGGTTGGGGAGAAGGTGTGTAGGTGGGGTTGGGGATATGGTGGGCAGTTGGGATTGGGGGATATAGGGAGAAGGTGGGTTGGTGGGGTTGGGGGATATGGGGAGAAGGTGGGTAGGTGGGGTTGGGGGATATGGGGAGCAGGTGGGTAGGTGGGGTTGGGGAATAAGGGGAGAAGGTGGGTAGGTGGGGTTGGGGGATATGGGGAGAAGGTGGGTAGGTGGGGTTGGGGGATATGGGGAGAAGGTGGGTAGGTGGGGTTGGGGATATGGGGAGAAGGTGGGGTTGGGGGATATGGGGAGAAGGTGGGTAGGTGGGGTTGGGGGATATGGGGAGAAGGTGGGTAGGTGGGGTTGGCGGATATGGGTAGGTGGGGTTGGGGGATATGGGGAGGTGGGGTTGGGGGATATGGGGAGAAGGTTTTTAGGTGGGGTTGGGGGATATGGGGAGAAGGTGGGTAGGTGGGGTTGGGGGATATGGGGAGAATGAGGGTAGGTGGGGTAGGGGGATATGGGGAGAAGGTGGGTAGGTGTGGTTGGGGGATATGGGGAGAAGGTGGGTAGGTGGGGTTGGGGGATATGGGGAGAAGGTGTGTAGGTGGGGTTGGGGGATATGGGGAGAATGAGGGTAGGTGGGGTAGGGGGATATGGGGAGAAGGTGGGTAGGTGGGGTTGGGGGATATGGGGAGGTGGGTAGGTGGGGTTGGGGGATATGGGGAGAAGGTTGGTAGGTGGGGTTGGGGGATATGGGGAGAAGGTTGGTAGGTGGGGTTGGGTGATATGGGGAGAGGATGGGTAGGTGGGGTTGGGGGATATGGGGAGAAGGTGGGTAGGTGGTGTTGGGGGATATGGGGAGAAGGTGGGTAGGTCGGGTTGGGGGATATGGGGAGAAGGTGGGTAGGTGGGGTTGGGGGATATGGGGAGAAGGTGGGTAGGTGGAGTTTGGGGGATATGTGGAGAAGGTGGGTAGGTGGGGTTGGGGGATATGGGGAGAAGGTGGGTAGTTGGGGTTGGGGATATGGGGGGAAGGTGGGTAGGTGGGGTTGGGGGATATGAGGAGAAGGTGGGTATGTGGGATTGGGGGATATGAGGAGAAGGTGGGTAGGTGGGGTTGGGGGATATGGGGAGAAGGTGGGTAGGTGGGGTTGGGGGATATGGGTGGAAGGTGGGTAGGTGGGGTTGGGGGATATGGGGAGAAGGTGGGTAGGTGGGGTTTGGGGGATATGTGGAGAAGGTGGGTAGGTGGGGTTGGGGGATATGGGGAGAAGGTGGGTAGATGGGGTTGGGGGATATGAGGAGAAGGTGGGTATGTGGGATTGGGGGATATGAGGAGAAGGTGGGTAGGTGGGGTTGGGGGATATGGGGAGAAGGTGGGTAGGTGGGGTTGGGGGATATGGGGAGAAGGTGGGTAGGTGGGGTTGGGGGATATGAGGAGAAGGTGGGTAGGTGGGGTTGGGGGATATGGGGAGAAGGTGGGTAGACGGGGTTGGGGATATGAGGAGAAGGTGGGTAGGTGGGATTGGGGGATATGGGGGGAAGCTGGGTAGGTGGGTTTGGGGGATGTGGCGAGAAGGTGGGTAGGTGGGGTTGGGGGATATGGGGAGAAGGTGGGGATGGGGGATATGGGGAGAAGGTGGGTAGGTGGGGTTGGGGGATATGGGTAGAAGGTGGGTAGGTGGGGTTGGGGATATGGGGAGAAGGTGGGTAGGTGGGGTTGGGGGATATGGGGAGAAGGTGGGGAGGTGGTGTTGGGGATTATGGGGAGAAGGTGGGAAGGTGGGGTTGGGGGATATGGGGAGAAGGTTTTTAGGTGGGGTTGGGGGATATGGGGAGAAGTTGGGTAGGTGGGGTTGGGGATATGGGGAGAAGGTGGGTAGGTGGGGTTGGGGATATGGGGAGAAGGTGGGGTTGGGGGATATGGGGAGAAGGTGGGTAGGTGGGGTTGGGGATATGGGGAGAAGGTGGGGTTGGGGGATATGGGGAGAAGGTTTTTAGGTGGGGTTGGGGGATATGGGGAGACGGTTGGTAGGTTGGGTTGGGGGATATGGGGAGAAGGTGGATAGGTGGGGTTGGGGATACGGGAGAAGGTGGGGTTGGGGGATATGGGGAGAAGGTGGGTAGGTGGGGTTGGGGGATATGGGGAGAAGGTGGGTAGGTGGGGTTGGGGGATATGGGGAGAAGGTGTGTAGGTGGGGTTGGGGGATATGGGGAGAAGGTGGGTAGGTGGGATTGGGGGATATGAGGAGAAGGTGGGTAGGTGGGGTTGGGGGATATGGGGAGAAGGTGCGTAGGTGGGGTTGGGGGATATGGGGTGAAGGTGGGTAGGTGGGGTTGGGGGATATGGGGAGAAGGTGGGTAGGTGGGGTTGGGGGATATGGGGAGAAGGTGGGTAGGTGGGGTTGGGGGATATGGGAAGAAGGTGGGTAGGTGGGGTTGGGGGATATGGGGGGAAGCTGGGTAGGTGGGTTTGGGGGATGTGGCGAGAAGGTGGGTAGGTGGGGTTGGGGGATATGGGGAGAAGGTGGGTAGGTGGGGTTGGGGGATATGGGGAGAAGGTGGGGAGGTGGGGTTGGGGATTATGGGGAGAAGGTGGGAAGGTGGGGTTGGGGGATATGGGGAGAAGGTGGGTAGGTGGGGTTGCGGGATATGGGGGGAAAGTTGGTTTGGGGGATATGGGCAGAAGGTGGGTAGGTGGGGTTGGGGGATATGGGGAGAAGGTGGGTAAGTGGGGTTGGGGGATATGGGGAGAAGGTGGGTAGGTGGGGTTGGGGGATATGGGGAGAAGGTGTGTAGGTGGGGTTGGGGGATATGGGGAGAAGGTGTGTAGGTGGGGTAGGGGGATATGGGGAGAAGGTGGGTCGGTGGGGTTGGGGGATATGGGGGGAAAGTTGGTTTGGGGGATATGGGCAGAAGGTGGGTAGGTGGGGTTGGGGGATATGGGGAGAAGGTGGGTAAGTGGGGTTGGGGGATATGGGGAGAAGGTGGGTAGGTGGGGTTGGGGGATATGGGGAGAAGGTGTGTAGGTGGGGTTGGGGGATATGGGGAGAAGGTGGGTCGGTGGGGTTGGGGGATATGGGGAGAAGGTGGGTAGGTGGGGTTGGGGGATATGGAGAGAAGGTGGGTACGTGGGGTTGGGGGATATGGGGAGAAGGTGGGTAGGTGGGGTTGGGGGATATGGGGAGAAGGTTGGTACGTGGGGTTGGGGGATATGGGGAGAAGGTGGGTAGGTGGGGTTGGGGGATATGGGGGGAAGGTTGGTTTGGGGGATATGGGCAGAAGGTGGGTTGGTGGGTTTGGGGGATATGGGGAGAAGGTGGGTAAGTGGGGTTGGGGGATATGGGGAGAAGGTGGGTAGGTGGGGTTGGGGGATATGGGGAGAAGGTGGGTCGGTGGGTTTGGGGGATATGGGGAGAAGGTGGGTAAGTGGGGTTGGGGGATATGGGGAGAAGGTGGGTAGGTGGGGTTGGGGGATATGGGGAGAAGGTGGGTCGGTGGGGTTGGGGGATATGGGGAGAAGGTGTGTAGGTGGGGCTGGGGGATATGGGGAGAAGGTGGGTAGGTGGGTTTGGGGGATATGGGGAGAAGGTGGGTCGGTGGGGTTGGGGGATATGGGGAGAAGGTGTGTAGGTGGGGCTGGGGGATATGGGGAGAAGGTGGGTAGGTGGGGTTGGGGGATATGGGGAGAAGGTGGGTAGGTGGGGTTGGGGGATGTGGGGAGAAGGTGGGTACGTGGGGTTGGGGGATATGGGGAGAAGGTGGGTAAGTACGGTTGGGGGATATGGGGAGAAGGTGGGTAGGTGGGGTTGGGGGATATGGGGAGAAGGTGGGTAAGTACGGTTGGGGGATATGGGGAGAAGGTGGGTAGGTGGGGTTGGGGGATATGGGGAGAAGGTGGGTAAGTACGGTTGGGGGA
Organism: Pristiophorus japonicus; assembly: GCF_044704955.1. NCBI lineage: Eukaryota > Metazoa > Chordata > Chondrichthyes > Pristiophoridae > Pristiophorus > Pristiophorus japonicus. The sequence goes on along the minus strand of NW_027253076.1, from coordinate 11,588 downwards.
TATGGGGAGAAGGTGTGTAGGTGGGGTTGGGGGATATGGGGAGAAGGTTGGTAGGTGGGGTTGGGGGATATGGGGAGAAGGTGGTTAGGTGGGTTTGAGGGATATGGGGAGAAGGTGGGTCGGTGGGGTTGGGGGATATGGGGAGAAGGTGGGTAGGTGGTGTTGGGGGATATGGGGAGAAGGTGTGTAGGTGGGGTTGGGGGATATGGGGAGAAGGTGGGTAGGTGGGGTTGGGGGATATGGGGAGAAGGTGGGAAGGTGGGGTTGGGTGATATGGGGAGGTGGGGTTGGGGGATATGGGGAGAAGGTGGGTACGTGGGGTTGGGGGATATGGGGAGAAGGTGGGTAGGTGGGGTTGGGGGATATGGGGAGAAGGTTGGTAGGTGGGGGTCGAGAGAGGCAGCGGCCTATAAAAGGCTCAGCAGTCCGGGGAGCGTCGAGAGAGGCGGGAGTCGAGAGAGGCAGCGGCCTATAAAAGGCTCAGCAGTCCGGGGAGCGTCGAGAGAGGCAGCGGCCTATAAAAGGCTCAGCAGTCCGGGGAGCGTCGAGAGAGGCGGGAGTCGAGAGAGGCAGCGGCCTATAAAAGGCTCAGCAGTCCGGGGAGCGTCGAGAGAGGCGGGAGTTGAGAGAGGCAGCGGCCTATAAAAGGCTCAGCAGTCCGGGGAGCGTCGAGAGAGGCGGGAGTCCAGAGAGGCGTGACTTGTGCAGCTCCAGCTGAGAGAAGTCAAAAAAGAAGTAGAAAGAAATCAAAAGGTGACGTCACAGCCAACGTGGTAAGTGATTGGCTGCTGATTGGTGAGTAGTTTTTCTTTTTCTTTATTAGTCAGTAACTTTTAACATTGTTGTCGGCAATTTAAGTGTATCTAAGGGTTAAGTCATGGCAGGACAGCTCGGTCACGTGATATGCTCCTCCTGTACCATGTGGGAACACGGGGACAACACCAGTGTCCCTGACGACTACATGTGCGGGAAGTGTGTCCACCTCCGGCTACTGACGGTCCGCGTTGCGGAGTTGGAGCTGAAGGTGGATTCACTCTGGAGCATCCACGATGCTGAGAATGACGTGAGTATCACGTGTAGCGAGTTGGTCTTACTGCAGGAGAAGGGTCCACAGCCAGCGAGGGAATGGAAGACCAGCAGGAAGAGTAGTGCAAGGAAGGTAGTGCAGGGGTCCCCTGTGGTCATCCCCCTGCAAAACAGATACACCGCTTTGAGTACTGTTGAGGGGGATGACTCATCAGGGGAGGGCAGCAGCAGCCAAGTTCATGGCTCCGTGGCTGGCTCTGTTGCACAGGAGGGCAGGAAAAAGAGTGGAAGAGCGATAGTGATAGGGGATTCAATTGTAAGGGGAATAGATAGGCGTTTCTGCGGCCGCAACCGAGACTCCAGGATGGTATGTTGCCTCCCTGGTGCAAGGGTCAAGGATGTCTCGGAGCGGGTGGAGGACATTCTAAAAAGGGAGGGAGAACAGCCAGTTGTCGTGGTGCACGTTGGTACCAATGACATAGGTAAAAAAAGGGATGAGTTCCTACGAAATGAATTTAAGGAGCTAGGAGCTAAATTAAAAAGTAGGACCTCAAAAGTAGTAATCTCGGGATTGCTACCAGTGCCACGTGCTAGTCAGAGTAGGAATCGCAGGATAGCTCAGATGAATACGTGGCTTGAGCAATGGTGCAGCAGGGAGGGATTCAAATTCCTGGGGCATTGGAACCGGTTCTGGGGGAGGTGGGACCAGTACAATCCGGACGGTCTGCACCTGGGCAGAATCGGAACCAATGTCCTCGGGGGAGTGTTTGCTAGTGCTGTTGGGGAGGAGTTAAACTAATATGGCAGGGGGATGGGAACCAATGCAGGGAGATAGAGGGAAACAAAAAGGAGGCAAAAACAAAAGACAGAAAGGAGATGAGGAAAAGTGGAGGGCAGAGAAACCCAAGGCAAAGAACAAAAAGGGCCATTGTACAGCAAAATTCTAAAAGGACAGAGGGTGTTAAAAAAACAAGCCTAAAGGCTTTGTGTCTTAATGCAAGGAGTATCCGCAATAAGGTGGATGAATTAACTGTGCAAATAGATGTTAACAAATATGATGTGATTGGGATTACGGAGACGTGGCTCCAGGATGAGCAGGGCTGGGAACTCAACATCCAGGGGTATTCAACATTCAGGAAGGATAGAATAAAAGGAAAAGGAGGTGGGGTAGCATTGCTGGTTAAGGAGGAGATTAAGGCAATAGTTAGGAAGGACATTAGCTTGGATGATGTGGAATCTATATGGGTAGAGCTGCAGAACACCAAAGGGCAAAAAACGTTAGTGGGAGTTGTGTACAGACCTCCAAACAGTAGTAGTGATGTTGGGGAGGGCATCAAACATGAAATTAGGGGTGCGTGCAATAAAGGTGCAGCAGTTATAATGGGTGACTTTAATATGCACATAGATTGGGCTAACCAAACTGGAAGCAATACGGTGGAGGAGGATTTTCTGGAGTGCATAAGGGATGGTTTTTTAGACCAATATGTCGAGGAACCAACTAGGGGGGAGGCCATCTTAGACTGGGTGTTATGTAATGAGAAAGGATTAATTAGCAATCTCGTTGTGCGAGGCCCCTTGGGGAAGAGTGACCATAATATGGTGGAATTCTGCATTAGGATGGAGAATGAAACAGTTAATTCAGAGACCATGGTCCAGAACTTAAAGAAGGCTAACTTTGAAGGTATGAGGCGTGAATTGGCTGAGATGGATTGGCGAATGATACTTAAGGGGTTGACTGTGGATGGGCAATGGCAGACATTTAGAGACCGCATGGATGAACTACAACAATTGTACATTCCTGTCTGGCATAGAAATAAAAAAGGGAAGGTGGCTCAACCGTGGCTATCAAGGGAAATCAGGGATAGTATTAAAGCCAAGGAAGTGGCATACAAATTGGCCAGAAATAGCAGCGAACCTGGGGACTGGGAGAAATTTAGAACTCAGCAGAGGAGGACAAAGGGTTTGATTAGGGCAGGGAAAATGGAGTATGAGAAGAAGCTTGCAGGGAACATTAAGACGGATTGCAAAAGTTTCTATAGATATGTAAAGAGAAAAAGGTTAGTAAAGACAAATGTAGGTCCCCTGCAGTCAGAATCAGGGGAAGTCATAACGGGGAACAAAGAAATGGCGGACCAATTGAACAAGTACTTTGGTTCGGTATTCACGAAGGAGGACACGAACAACCTTCCGGTTATAAAAGGGGTCGGGGGGTCTAGTAAGGAGGAGGAACTGAGGGAAATCCTTATTAGCCGGGAAATTGTGTTGGGGAAATTGATGGGATTGAAGGCCGATAAATCCCCAGGGCCTGATGGACTGCATCCCAGAGTACTTAAGGAGGTGGCCTTGGGAATAGTGGATGCGTTGACAGTCATTTTCCAACATTCCATTGACTCTGGATCAGTTCCTATGGAGTGGAGGGTAGCCAATGTAACCCCACTTTTTAAAAAAGGAGGGAGAGAGAAAACAGGGAATTATAGACCGGTCAGCCTGACATCGGTAGTGGGTAAAATGATGGAATCAATTATTAAGGATGTCATAGCAGTGCATTTGGAAAGAGGTGACATGATAGGTCCAAGTCAGCATGGATTTGTGAAAGGGAAATCATGCTTGACAAATCTTCTGGAATTTTTTGAGGATGTTTCCAGTAGAGTGGATAAGGGAGAACCAGTTGATGTGGTATATTTGGACTTTCAGAAGGCGTTCGACAAGGTCCCACACAAGAGATTGATGTGCAAAGTTAGAGCACATGGGATTGGGGGTAGTGTACTGACATGGATTGAGAACTGGTTGTCAGACAGGAAGCAAAGAGTAGGAGTAAATGGGTACTTTTCAGAATGGCAGGCAGTGACTAGTGGGGTACCGCAAGGTTCTGTGCTGGGGCCCCAGCTGTTTACACTGTACATTAATGATTTAGATGAGGGGATTAAATGTAGTATCTCCAAATTTGCGGATGACACTAAGTTGGGTGGCAGTGTGAGCTGCGAGGAGGATGCTGTGAGGCTGCAGAGCGACTTGGATAGGTTAGGTGAGTGGGCAAATGCATGGCAGATGAAGTATAATGTGGATAAATGTGAGGTTATCCACTTTGGTGGTAAAAACAGAGAGACAGACTATTATCTGAATGGTGACAGATTAGGAAAAGGGGAGGTGCAAAGAGACCTGGGTGTCATGGTACATCAGTCATTGAAGGTTGGCATGCAGGTGCAGCAGGCGGTTAAGAAAGCAAATGGCATGTTGGCCTTCATAGCAAGGGGATTTGAGTACAGGGGCAGGGAGGTGTTGCTACAGTTGTACAGGGCATTGGTGAGGCCACACCTGGAGTATTGTGTACAGTTTTGGTCTCCTAACCTGAGGAAGGACATTCTTGCTATTGAGGGAGTGCAGCGAAGGTTCACCAGACTGATTCCCGGGATGGCGGGACTGACCTATCAAGAAAGACTGGATCAACTGGGCTTGTATTCACTGGAGTTCAGAAGAATGAGAGGGGACCTCATAGAAACATATAAAATTCTGACGGGGTTAGACAGGTTAGATGCAGGAAGAATGTTCCCAATGTTGGGGAAGTCCAGAACCAGGGGTCACAGTCTAAGGATAAGGGGTAAGCCATTTAGGACCGAGATGCGGAGGAACTTCTTCACCCAGAGAGTGGTGAACCTGTGGAATTCTCTACCACAGAAAGTTGTTGAGGCCAATTCACTAAATATATTCAAAAAGGAGTTAGATGAGGTCCTTACTGCTAGGGGGATCAAGGGGTATGGCGAGAAAGCAGGAATGGGGTACTGAAGTTGAATGTTCAGCCATGAACTCATTGAATGGCGGTGCAGGCTAGAAGGGCCGAATGGCCTACTCCTGCACCTATTTTCTATGTTTCTATGTTTCTATATGGGGAGGTGGGGTTGGGGGATATGGGGAGAACGTGGGTAGGTGGGGTTGGGGGATATGGGGAGAAGGTGGGTAGGTGGGGTTGGGGGATATGGGGAGAATGTGGGTCGGTGGGGTTGGGGGATATGGGGAGAAGGTGGGTCAGTGGGGTTGGGGGATATGGGGAGAAGGTGTGTAGGTGGGGTTGGGGGATATGGGGAGAAGATGGGTAGGTGGGGTTGGGGGATATGGGGAGGTGGGGTTGGGGGATATGGGGAGAAGATGGGTAGGTGGGGTTGGGGGATATGGGGAGGTGGGGTTGGGGGATATGGGGAGGAGATGGGTAGGTGGGGTTGGGGGATATGGGGAGAAGGTGGGTAGGTGGGGTTGGGGGATATGGGGAGAAGGTGGGTCGGTGGGGTTGGGGGATATGGGGAGAAGATGGGTAGGTGGGGTTGGGGGATATGGGGAGAAGGTGGGTAGGTGGGGTTGGGGGATATGGGGAGAAGGTGGGTAGGTCGGGTTGGGGGATATGGGGAGAAGGTGGATAGGTGGGGTTGGGGGATATGGGGAGAAGGTGGGTAGGTGGGCTTGGGGATATGGGGAAAAGGTGGGTAGGTGGGGTTGGAGGATATGGGGAGAAGGTGGGTTGGTGGGTTTGGGGGATATGGGGTGAAGGTGGGTAGGTGGTGTTGGGGGATATGGGGAGAAGGTGGGTAGGTGGGGTTGGGGGATATGGGGAGAAGGTGGGTAGGTGGGGTTGGGGGATATGGGGAGAAGGTGGGTAGGTGGGGTTGGGGGATATGGGGAGAAGGTGGGTAGGTGGGGTTGGGGGATATGGGGAGAAGGTGGGTAGGTGGGGTTGGGGGATATGGGGAGAAGGTGGGTAGATGGGGTTGGGGGATATGGGGAGAAGGTGGGTAGGTGGTGTTGGGGGATATGGGGAGAAGGTGGGTAGGTGGGGTTGGGGGATATGGGGAGAAGGTGGGTCAGTGTGTTTCGGGGATATGGGGAGAAGGTGGGTAGGGGGATATGGGTAGAAGGTGGGTAGGTGGGGTTGGGGGATATGGGGAGAAGGTGGGTAGGTGGGGTTGGGTGATATGGGGAGAAGGTGGGTACGTGGGGTTGGGGGATATGGGGAGAAGGTGGGTAGGTGGGGTTGGGGGATATGGGGAGAAGATGGGTAGGTGGGGTTGGGGGATATGGGGACAAGGTGGGTAGGTGGGGTTGGGGGATATGGGGAGAAGGTGGGTAGGTGGGGTTGGGGGATATGGGGAGAAGGTGGGGAGGTGGGGTTGGGGATTATGGGGAGAAGGTGGGAAGGTGGGGTTGGGGGATATGGGGAGAAGGTGGGTAGGTGGGGTTGGGGTATATGGGGAGAAGGTGAGTAGTTGGATATGGGCAGAAGGTGGGTAGCTGGGGTTGGGGGATATGTGGAGAAGGTGGGGTTGGGGATATGGGGAGAAGGTGGGTCGGTGGATATGAGGAGAAGGTGGGTAGGTGGGATTGGGGGATATGGGGAGAAGGTGGGTAGGTGGGGTTGGGGGATATGAGAAGGTGGGTAGGTGGGGTTGGGGGATATGAGAAGGTGGGTAGGTGGGGTTGGGGAATATGGGGAGAATGTGGGTCGGTGGGGTTGGGGGATATGGGGAGAAGGTGGGTAGGTGGGGTTGGGGGATATGGGGAGAAGGTGGGTCGGTGGGGTTGGGGGATATGGGGAGAATGTGGGTCGGTGGGGTTGGGGGATATGGGGAGAAGGTGGGTAGGTGGGGTTGGGGGATATGGGGAGAATGTGGGTCGGTGGGGTTGGGGGATATGGGGAGAAGGTGGGTAGGTGGGGTTGGGGGATATGGGTAGAAGGTGGGTAGGTGGGGTTGGGGGATATGGGGAGAAGGTGTGTAGGTGGGGTTGGGGGATATGGGGGAAGGTTGGTTTGGGGGATATGGGCAGAAGGTGGGTTGGTGGGGTTGGGGGATATGGGGAGAAGGTGGGTAGGTGGGGTTGGGGATATGGGGAGAAGGTGGGTAGGTGGTGTTGGGGGATATGGGGAGAAGGTTGGATGGTGGGGTTGGGGGATATGGGGAGAAGGTGGGTAGGTGGGTTTGAGGGATATGGGGAGAAGGTGGGTAGGTGGGGTTGGGGGATATGGGGAGAAGGTGAGTCGGTGGGGTTGGGGGATATGGGGAGAAGGTGAGTAGGTGGGATTGGGGATATGGGGAGAAGGTGGGATTGGGGGATATAGGGAGAAGGTGGGTAGGTGGGGTTGGGGGATATGGGGAGAAGGTGGGTAGGTGGGGTTGGGGGATATGGGGAGAAGGTGGGAAGGTGGGGTTGGGGGATATGGGGAAAAGTTGGGTAGGTGGGGTAGGGGGATATGGGGAGAAGGTTGGTAGGTGGGGTTGGGGGATATGGGGAGGTGGGGTAGGGGTATATGGGGAGAAGGTGTGTCGGTGGAGTTGGCGGATATGGGGAGAAGGTGGGTAGGTGGGGTTGGGGGATATGGGGAGGAGGGGTAGGGGGATATGGGGAGAAGGTGTGTCGGTGGGGTTGGCGGATATGGGGAGATGGTGGGTAGGTTGGGTTGGGGGATATGGGGAGGTGGGGTAGGGGGATATGGGGAGAAGGTGTGTCGGTGGGGTTGGCGGATATGGGGAGAACGTGGGTAGGTGGGGTTGGGGGATATGGGGAGAAGGTTGGTCGGTGGGGTTGGGGGATATGAGGAGAAGGTGGGGAGGTGGGGTTGGGGGATATGGGGGGAAGGTGGGTCAGTGTGTTTCGGGGATATGGGGAGAAGGTGGGTAGGTGGGGTTGGGGGATATGAGGAGAAGGTGGGGAGGTGGGGTTGGGGGATATGGGGAGGTGGGGTTGGGGGATATGGGGAGAAGGTGGGTCAGTGTGTTTCGGGGATATGGGGAGAAGGTGGGTTGGTGGGGTTGGGGGATATGGGGAGAAGGTTGGTCGGTGGGGTTGGGGGATATGAGGAGAAGGTGGGGAGGTGGGGTTGGGGGATATGGGGGGAAGGTGGGTCAGTGTGTTTCGGGGATATGGGGAGAAGGTGGGTAGGTGGGGTTGGGGGATATGAGGAGAAGGTGGGGAGGTGGGGTTGGGGGATATGGGGAGGTGGGGTTGGGGGATATGGGGAGAAGGTGTGTAGGTGGGGTTGGGGGTTATGGGGAGAAGGTTGGTAGGTGGGGTTGGGGGATATGGGGAGAAGGTGGTTAGGTGGGTTTGAGGGATATGGGGAGAAGGTGGGTCGGTGGGGTTGGGGGATATGGGGAGAAGGTGGGTAGGTGGGGTTGGGGGATATGGGGAGAAGGTGTGTAGGTGGGGTTGGGGGATATGGGGAGAAGGTGGGAAGGTGGGGTTGGGTGATATGGGGAGGTGGGCTTGGGGGATATGGGGAGAAGGTGGGTACGTGGGGTTGGGGGATATGGGTAGAAGGTGGGTAGGTGGGGTTGGGGGATATGGGGAGAAGGTGTGTAGGTGGGGTTGGGGGATATGGGGGAAGGTTGGTTTGGGGGATATGGGCAGAAGGTGGGTTGGTGGGGTTGGGGGATATGGGGAGAAGGTGGGTAGGTGGGGTTGGGGGATATGGGGAGAAGGTGGGTAGGTGGGGTTGGGGGATATGGGGAGGATGTGGGTAGGTGGGGTTGGGGGATATGGGGAGAAGGTGGGTAGGTGGTGTTGGGGGATATGGGGAGAAGGTTGGATGGTGGGGTTGGGGGATATGGGGAGAAGGTGGGTAGGTGGGTTTGAGGGATATGGGGAGAAGGTGGGTAGGTGGGGTTGGGGATTATGGGGAGAAGGTGGGAAGGTGGGGTTGGGGGATATGGGGAGAAGGTGAGTCGGTGGGGTTGGGGGATATGGGGAGAAGGTGAGTAGGTGGGATTGGGGATATGGGGAGAAGGTGGGTTTGGGGGATATAGGGAGAAGGTGGGTAGGTGGGGTTGGGGGATATGGGGAGAAGGTGGGTAGGTGGGGTTGGGGGATATGGGGAGAAGGTGGGAAGGTGGGGTTGGGGGATATGGGGAAAAGTTGGGTAGGTGGGGTAGGGGGATATGGGGAGAAGGTTGGTAGGTGGGGTTGGGGGATATGGGGAGGAGGGGTAGGGGGATATGGGGAGAAGGTGTGTCGGTGGGGTTGGCGGATATGGGGAGATGGTGGGTAGGTTGGGTTGGGGGATATGGGGAGGTGGGGTAGGGGGATATGGGGAGAAGGTGTGTCGGTGGGGTTGGGGGATATGGGGGGAAGGTGGGTCAGTGTGTTTCGGGGATATGGGGAGAAGGTGGGTTGGTGGGGTTGGGGGATATGGGGAGAAGGTTGGTCGGTGGGGTTGGGGGATATGGGGGGAAGGTGGGTCAGTGTGTTTCGGGGATATGGGGAGAAGGTGGGTAGGTGGGGTTGGGGGATATGAGGAGAAGGTGGGGAGGTGGGGTTGGGGGATATGGGGAGGTGGGGTTGGGGGATATGGGGAGAAGGTGTGTAGGTGGGGTTGGGGGATATGGGGAGAAGGTGGTTAGGTGGGTTTGAGGGATATGGGGAGAAGGTGGGTCGGTGGGGTTGGGGGATATGGGGAGAAGGTGGGTAGGTGGGGTTGGGGGATATGGGGAGAAGGTGGTTAGGTGGGTTTGAGGGATATGGGGAGAAGGTGGGTCGGTGGGGTTGGGGGATATGGGGAGAAGGTGGGTAGGTGGGGTTGGGGGATATGGGGAGAAGGTGTGTAGGTGGGGTTGGGGGATATGGGGAGAAGGTGGGTAGGTGGGGTTGGGGGATATGGGGAGAAGGTGGGAAGGTGGGGTTGGGTGATATGGGGAGGTGGGGTTGGGGGATATGGGGAGAAGGTGGGTACGTGGGGTTGGGGGATATGGGGAGAAGGTGGGTAGGTGGGGTTGGGGGATATGGGGAGGTGGGGTTGGGGGATATGGGGAGAACGTGGGTAGGTGGGGTTGGGGGATATGGGGAGAAGGTGGGTAGGTGGGGTTGGGGGATATGGGGAGAATGTGGGTCGGTGGGGTTGGGGGATATGGGGAGAAGGTGGGTCAGTGGGGTTGGGGGATATGGGGAGAAGGTGTGTAGGTGGGGTTGGGGGATATGGGGAGAAGATGGGTCGGTGGGGTTGGGGGATATGGGGAGGTGGGGTTGGGGGATATGGGGAGAAGATGGGTAGGTGGGGTTGGGGGATATGGGGAGGTGGGGTTGGGGGATATGGGGAGAAGATGGGTAGGTGGGGTTGGGGGATATGGGGAGAAGATGGGTAGGTGGGGTTGGGGGATATGGGGAGAAGGTGGATAGGTGGGGTTGGGGGATATGGGGAGAAGGTGGGTAGGTGGGCTTGGGGATATGGGGAAAAGGTGGGTAGGTGGGGTTGGAGGATATGGGGAGAAGGTGGGTTGGTGGGTTTGGGGGATATGGGGTGAAGGTGGGTAGGTGGTGTTGGGGATATGGGGAGAAGGTGGGTAGGTGGGGTTGGGGATATGGGGAAGGTGGTGTTTGGGGATATGGGGAGAAGGTGGGTAGGTGGGGTTGGGGGATATGGGGAGAAGGTGGGTAGGTGGGGTTGGGGGATATGGGGAGAAGGTGGGTAGGTGGGGTTGGGGGATATGGGGAGAAGGTGGGTAGGTGGGGTTGGGGGATATGGGGAGAAGGTGGGTAGGTGGGGTTGGGGGATATGGGGAGAAGGTGGGTAGATGGGGTTGGGGGATATGGGGAGAAGGTGGGTAGGTGGTGTTGGGGGATATGGGGAGAAGGTGGGTAAGTGGGTTTGAGGGATATGGGGAGAAGGTGGGTAGGTCGGGTTCGGGTATATGGGGAGAAGGTGGGTAGGTGGGGTTGGGGGATATGGGGAGAAGGTGGGTCAGTGTGTTTCGGGGATATGGGGAGAAGGTGGGTAGGGGGATATGGGTAGAAGGTGGGTAGGTGGGGTTGGGGGATATGGGGAGAAGGTGGGTAGGTGGGGTTGGGTGATATGGGGAGAAGGTGGGTACGTGGGGTTGGGGGATATGGGGAGAAGGTGGGTAGGTGGGGTTGGGGGATATGGGGAGAAGATGGGTAGGTGGGGTTGGGGGATATGGGGACAAGGTGGGTAGGTGGGGTTGGGGGATATGGGGAGAAGGTGGGTAGGTGGGGTTGGGGGATATGGGGAGAAGGTGGGGAGGTGGGGTTGGGGATTATGGGGAGAAGGTGGGAAGGTGGGGTTGGGGGATATGGGGAGAAGGTGGGTAGGTGGGGTTGGGGTATATGGGGAGAAGGTGAGTAGTTGTATATGGGCAGAAGGTGGGTAGCTGGGGTTGGGGGATATGTGGAGAAGGTGGGGTTGGGGATATGGGGAGAAGGTGGGTCGGTGGATATGAGCAGAAGGTGGGTAGGTGGGGTTGGGGGATATGGGGAGAAGGTGGGTAGGTGGGGTTGGGGGATATGAGAAGGTGGGTAGGTGGGGTTGGGGGATATGAGAAGGTGGGTAGGTGGGGTTGGGGATATGGGGCGAATGTGGGTCGGTGAGGTTGGGGGATATGGGGAGAAGGTGGGTCGGTGGGGTTGGGGGATATGGGGAGAATGTGGGTCGGTGGGGTTGGGGGATATGGGGAGAAGGTGGGTAGGTGGGGTTGGGGGATATGGGGAGAATGTGGGTCGGTGGGGTTGGGGGATATGGGGAGAAGGTGGGTAGGTGGGGTTGGGGGATATGGGTAGAAGGTGGGTAGGTG
>NW_027253075.1:0-18175 GCF_044704955.1 Pristiophorus japonicus | reverse complement strand
GTGATATTACACTATAAGCTGCAGTGATATTACACTATAAGCTGCAGGGATATAACACTGTAAATTGCAGGGATATAACAATGTAAATTGCAGGGATATCACACTATAAACTGCAGGGATATTACACTATAAACTGCAGTGATATTACACTGTAAACTGCAGGGATATTACACTATAAACTGCAGGGATGTTACACTGTAAATTGCAGGGATATAACACTGTAAATTGCAGGGATATCACACTATAAACTGCAAGGATATAACACTGTAAACTGCAGTGATATTACACTATAAACTGCAGTGATATTACACTGTAAATTGCAGGGATATAACACTGTAAACTGCAGTGATATTACACTATAAACTGCAGTGATATTACACTGTAAACTGCAGTGATATTACACTGTAAACTGCAGGTACATTACAGTATAAACTGCAAGGATATAACACTGTAAACTGCAGTGATATTACACTGTAAACTGCAGGGATGTTACACTGTAAACTGCAGTGATATTACACTGTAAACTGCAGGTACATTACAGTATAAACTGCAAGGATATAACACTGTAAACTGCAGTGATATTACACAATAAACTGCAGTGATATTACACTGTAAACTGCAGGTACATTACAGTATAAACTGCAAGGATATAACACTGTAAACTGCAGTGATATTACACTATAAACTGCAGTGATATTACACTATAAACTGCAGGGATATAACACTGTAAATTGCAGGGATATAACAATGTAAATTGCAGGGATATCACACTATAAACTGCAGGGATATTACACTATAAACTGCAGTGATATTACACTGTAAACTGCAGGGATATTACACTATAAACTGCAGGGATATTACAGTATAAACTGCAGGGATATTACACTGTAAACTGCAGTGATATTACACTGTAAACTGCAGGGATATTACACTGTAAACTGCAGTGATATTACACTGTAAACTGCAGTGATATTACAGTATGAGCTGCCGTCATATTACACTGTAAACTGCATTGATATTACACTGTAAACTGCAGTGATATTACAGTATAAACTGCAGTGATATTACACAATAAACTGCAGTGATATTACACTGTAAACTGCAGGGATATTACAGTATAAACTGCAAGGATATAACACTGTAAACTGCAGTGATATTACACTATAAACTGCAGTGATATTACACTGTAAATTGCAGGGATATAACACTGTAAACTGCAGTGATATTACACTATAAACTGCAGTGATATTACACTGTAAACTGCAGTGATATTACACTGTAAACTGCAGTGATATTACACTATAAGCTGCAGTGATATTACACTATAAGCTGCAGGGATATAACACTGTAAATTGCAGGGATATAACAATGTAAATTGCAGGGATATCACACTATAAACTGCAGGGATATTACACTATAAACTGCAGTGATATTACACTGTAAACTGCAGGGATATTACACTGTAAACTGCAGGGATGTTACACTGTAAATTGCAGGGATATAACACTGTAAATTGCAGGGATATCACACTATAAACTGCAAGGATATAACACTGTAAACTGCAGTGATATTACACTATAAACTGCAGTGATATTACACTGTAAATTGCAGGGATATAACACTGTAAACTGCAGTGATATTACACTATAAACTGCAGTGATATTACACTGTAAACTGCAGGTACATTACAGTATAAACTGCAAGGATATAACACTGTAAACTGCAGTGATATTACACTATAAACTGCAGTGATATTACACTGTAAACTGCAGGGATATTACAGTATGAGCTGCCGTCATATTACACTGTAAACTGCATTGATATTACACTGTAAACTGCAGTGATATTACAGTATAAACTGCAGTGATATTACACAATAAACTGCAGGGATATCACACTATAAACTGCAGGGATATAACACTGTAAATTGCAGGGATATCACACTATAAACTGCAGTGATATTACACTGTAAACTGCAGTGATATTACACTATAAACTGCAGGGATATAACACTGTAAATTGCACTTATATTACACTGTAAATTGCAAGAGATATTACACCGTAAACTGCAGGGATATTACACTGTAAACTGCAGTGATATTACACCATAAACTGCAGGGATCTTAAACTGAAAACTGCAGAGATATTACACTGTAAACTGTAGTGATATTACACTGCAAACTGCAGTGATATTACAGTATGAGCTGCAGTCATATTACTCTGTAAACTGCATTGATATTACAGTATAAACTGCATTGATATTACAGTATAAACTGCAGTGATATTACAGTATAAACTGCAGTGATATTACACAATAAACTGCAGTGATGTTGCACTGTGAACTGCAGGGATGTTGCACTGTGAACTGCAGGGATGTTGCACTGTGAACTGCAGGGATGTTGCACTGTGAACTGCAGGGATGTTGCACTGTGAACTGCAGGGATGTTGCACTGTGAACTGCAGGGATGTTGCACTGTGAACTGCAGGGATGTTGCACTGTGAACTGCAGGGATGTTGCACTGTGAACTGCAGGGATGTTGCACTGTGAACTGCAGGGATGTTGCACTGTGAACTGCAGGGATGTTGCACTGTGAACTGCAGGGATGTTGCACTGTGAACTGCAGGGATGTTGCACTGTGAACTGCAGGGATGTTGCACTGTGAACTGCAGGGATGTTGCACTGTGAACTGCAGGGATGTTGCACTGTGAACTGCAGGGATGTTGCACTGTGAACTGCAGGGATGTTGCACTGTGAACTGCAGGGATGTTGCACTGTGAACTGCAGGGATGTTGCACTGTGAACTGCAGGGATGTTGCACTGTGAACTGCAGGGATGTTGCACTGTGAACTGCAGGGATGTTGCACTGTGAACTGCAGGGATGTTGCACTGTGAACTGCAGGGATGTTGCACTGTGAACTGCAGGGATGTTGCACTGTGAACTGCAGGGATGTTGCACTGTGAACTGCAGGGATGTTGCACTGTGAACTGCAGGGATGTTGCACTGTGAACTGCAGGGATGTTGCACTGTGAACTGCAGGGATGTTGCACTGTGAACTGCAGGGATGTTGCACTGTGAACTGCAGGGATGTTGCACTGTGAACTGCAGGGATGTTGCACTGTGAACTGCAGGGATGTTGCACTGTGAACTGCAGGGATGTTGCACTGTGAACTGCAGGGATGTTGCACTGTGAACTGCAGGGATGTTGCACTGTGAACTGCAGGGATGTTGCACTGTGAACTGCAGGGATGTTGCACTGTGAACTGCAGGGATGTTGCACTGTGAACTGCAGGGATGTTGCACTGTGAACTGCAGGGATGTTGCACTGTGAACTGCAGGGATGTTGCACTGTGAACTGCAGGGATGTTGCACTGTGAACTGCAGGGATGTTGCACTGTGAACTGCAGGGATGTTGCACTGTGAACTGCAGGGATGTTGCACTGTGAACTGCAGGGATGTTGCACTGTGAACTGCAGGGATGTTGCACTGTGAACTGCAGGGATGTTGCACTGTGAACTGCAGGGATGTTGCACTGTGAACTGCAGGGATGTTGCACTGTGAACTGCAGGGATGTTGCACTGTGAACTGCAGGGATGTTGCACTGTGAACTGCAGGGATGTTGCACTGTGAACTGCAGGGATGTTGCACTGTGAACTGCAGGGATGTTGCACTGTGAACTGCAGGGATGTTGCACTGTGAACTGCAGGGATGTTGCACTGTGAACTGCAGGGATGTTGCACTGTGAACTGCAGGGATGTTGCACTGTGAACTGCAGGGATGTTGCACTGTGAACTGCAGGGATGTTGCACTGTGAACTGCAGGGATGTTGCACTGTGAACTGCAGGGATGTTGCACTGTGAACTGCAGGGATGTTGCACTGTGAACTGCAGGGATGTTGCACTGTGAACTGCAGGGATGTTGCACTGTGAACTGCAGGGATGTTGCACTGTGAACTGCAGGGATGTTGCACTGTGAACTGCAGGGATGTTGCACTGTGAACTGCAGGGATGTTGCACTGTGAACTGCAGGGATGTTGCACTGTGAACTGCAGGGATGTTGCACTGTGAACTGCAGGGATGTTGCACTGTGAACTGCAGGGATGTTGCACTGTGAACTGCAGGGATGTTGCACTGTGAACTGCAGGGATGTTGCACTGTGAACTGCAGGGATGTTGCACTGTGAACTGCAGGGATGTTGCACTGTGAACTGCAGGGATGTTGCACTGTGAACTGCAGGGATGTTGCACTGTGAACTGCAGGGATGTTGCACTGTGAACTGCAGGGATGTTGCACTGTGAACTGCAGGGATGTTGCACTGTGAACTGCAGGGATGTTGCACTGTGAACTGCAGGGATGTTGCACTGTGAACTGCAGGGATGTTGCACTGTGAACTGCAGGGATGTTGCACTGTGAACTGCAGGGATGTTGCACTGTGAACTGCAGGGATGTTGCACTGTGAACTGCAGGGATGTTGCACTGTGAACTGCAGGGATGTTGCACTGTGAACTGCAGGGATGTTGCACTGTGAACTGCAGGGATGTTGCACTGTGAACTGCAGGGATGTTGCACTGTGAACTGCAGGGATGTTGCACTGTGAACTGCAGGGATGTTGCACTGTGAACTGCAGGGATGTTGCACTGTGAACTGCAGGGATGTTGCACTGTGAACTGCAGGGATGTTGCACTGTGAACTGCAGGGATGTTGCACTGTGAACTGCAGGGATGTTGCACTGTGAACTGCAGGGATGTTGCACTGTGAACTGCAGGGATGTTGCACTGTGAACTGCAGGGATGTTGCACTGTGAACTGCAGGGATGTTGCACTGTGAACTGCAGGGATATTACACTGAAAACTGTGTGCGGGAAGTGCATCCGCCTGCAGCTCCTGACGGACCGCATTGCGGCACTGGAGCTGCGGGTGGATTCACTCTGGAGCATCCACGATGCTGAGAATGATGTGAATAGCACGGTTAGTGAATTGGTCTTACCACAGGAAAAGGGTACACAGCCAGATCGGGGATGGGAGACCAACAGGAAGAGCAGTGCAAGGCAGGTATAGTGCAGGGGTCCCCTGCGGTCATCCCCTGTAAAACAGATACGCCGCTTTGGGTACTGTTGAGGGCGATGACTCATCAGGGGAGGGCAGCAGCAGCCAAGTTCATGGCACCGTGGCTCTGCTGCATAGGAGGGCAGGAAAAAGAGTGGGAGTGCTGTAGTGATAGGGGATTCGATTGTAAGGGGACTAGATAGGCGTTTCTGCAGCCGCAACCGAGACTCCAGAATGGTATGTTGCCTCCCTGGTGCAAGGGTCAAGGATGTCTCGGAGCGGGTACAGGACATTCTGAAAAGGGAGGATGAACAGCCAGTTGTTGTGAATATAGGTTCCAACGATATAGGTAAAAAACGGGATGAGGTCCTACAAGACGAATTTAGGGAGCTCGGAGCTAAATTAAAAAGTAGGACCTCAAAAGTAGTAATCTCAGGATTGCTACCAGTGCCACATACTAGTCAGAGTAGCAACCGCAGGATAGCTCAGATGAATACGTGGCATGAGGAGTGGTGCAGAGGGGAGGGGTTCAAATTCCTGCGACATTGGAACCGGTTCTGGGGGAGGTGGGACCAGTACAAACCATACGGTCTGCACCGGGGCAGGACCAGAACCAATGTCCTAGCGGGAATGTTTGCTCGTGCTGTTGGGGAGGAGTTACACTAACATGGCAGGGGGATGGAAACCTATGCAGGGAGACAGAGGGAAGTAGAATGGGGGCAGAAGCAAAAGATAGAAAGAAGAAAAGTAAAAGTGGAGGGCAGAGAAACCTAAGGCAAAAAGCAGAAAGGGCCACATTACAATAAAATTCGAAAGGGAAAAAGTGTGTTAGAAAGACAAGCCTAAAGCCTCTTTGTCTCAATGCGAGAAGTATTCGGAATAAGGTGGACGAATTAACTGCACAGATAGCAGTTAACGGATATGATGTAATTGGCATCACGGAGACATGACTCCAGGGTGACCAAGGCTGGGAACTCAACATCCAGGGGTATTCAACATTTAGGAAGGATAGACAGAAAGGAAAAGGAGGTGGGGTGGCATTGCTGGTTAAAGAGGGAATTAATGCAATAGTAAGAAAGGACATTAGCTTGGATAATGTGGAATCGGTATGGGTGGAGCTGC
This sequence comes from Pristiophorus japonicus, assembly GCF_044704955.1. Lineage (NCBI taxonomy): Eukaryota > Metazoa > Chordata > Chondrichthyes > Pristiophoridae > Pristiophorus > Pristiophorus japonicus. Next base: position 12,010 of record NW_027253075.1, on the reverse strand, counting down.
TGAATACCAAGGGGCAGAAAACGCTAGTGGGAGTTGTGTACAGATCACCAAACAGTAGTAGTAAGGTTGGGACAGCATCAAACAAGAAATAAGGGATGCATGTAATAAAGGTACAGCAGTTATCATGGGTGACTTTAATCTACATATTAAATGGGCTAACCAACTGGTAGCAATGCAGTGGAGGAGGATTTCCTGGAGTGTATTAGAGATGATTTTCTAGACCAATATGTCGAGGAACCAACCAGGGAGCTGGCCATCGCAGAGCGGATGATATGTAATGAGAAAGGACTAATTAGCAATCTTGTTGTGCGAGACCCCTTGGGGAAGAGTGACCATAACATGGTAGAATTATTTATTAGGATGGAGAGTGACACAGTTAATTCAGAAACTAGGGTCCTAAACTTAAGGAAAGGTAACTTCGATGGTTTGAGGTGTGAATTGGCTAGAATATACTGGCAAATGATACTTAAAGGGTCGACGGTGGATAGGCAATCGCAAACATTTAAAGATCACATGAATGAACTTCAGCAATTGTACATTCCTGTCTGGATAAAAATAAAACGGGAAGGTGGCTCAACCATGGCTAACAAGGGAAATTAATGATAGTGTTAAATCCAAGGAAGAGGCATATAAATTGGCCAGAAAAAGCAGCAAACCTGAGGACTGGGAGAAATTTAGAATACAGCAGAGGAGGACAAAGGGTTTAATTAAGAGGGTGAAAATAGAGTACGAGAAGAAGCTTGCCAGGAACATAAAAACTGACTGCAAGTGCCTCTATAGATATGTGAAGAGAAAAAAACTAGTGAAGACAAACGTAGGTCCCTTGTAGTCGGATTCAGGTGAATTTATAATGGGGAACAAAGAAATGGCAGACCAATTGAACAAATACTTTGGTTCTGTTTTCACGAAAGAAGACACAAATAACCTTCCGGAAATACTAGGGGACCGAGGGTCGAGTGAGAAGGAGGAACTAAAGAATATCCTTATTAGACGGGAAATTCTGTCAGGGAAATTGATGGGATTGAAGACCGATAAATCCCCAGGGCCTGATAGTCTGCATCCAAGAGTAATTAAGGAAGTGGCCCTAGAAATAGTGGATGCATTGGTGATCATTTTCCAACAGTCGATCGACTCAGGATCAGTTCCTATGGATTGGAGGGTAGCTAATGTAACACCACTTTTTAAAAAGGGAGGGAGAGAGAAAACGGGTAATTATAGACCGGTTAGCCTGACATCAGTGGTGGGGAAAATGTTGGAATCAATTATTAAGGATGAAATAGCAGCGCATTTGGAAAGCAGTGACAGGATCAGTCCAAGTCAGCATGGATTTATGAAGGGGAAATCATGCTTGACAAATCTTCTGGAATTTTTTGAGGATGTAACTAGCAGAGTGGACAAGGGAGAACCAGTGGATGTGGTGTATTGGGACTTTCAAAAGAAATTGGTGTGCAAAATCAAAGCACAAGGTATTGGGGTTAATATACTGACGTGGATAGAGAACTGGTTGACAGACAGGAAGCAGAGAGTCGGGATAAACGAGTCCTTTTCAGAATGGCAGGCAGTGACCAGTGGAGTGCCGCAGGGCTCAGTGCTGGGACCCCAGCTCTTTACAATATACATCTGTGATTTGGATGAAGGAATTGAGTGTAATATCTCCAAGTGCGCAGATGACACTAAACTGGGTGGCGGTGTGAGCTGTGAGGGGGATGCTAACAGGCTGCAGGGTGACTTAGACAGATTAGGTGAGTGGGCAAATGCAGTATAATGTGGATAAATGTGAGGTTATCCACTTTGGGGGCAAAAACACGAAGACAGAATATTATCTGAATGGTGGCAGATTAGGAAAAGGGGAGGTGCAACGAGACCTGGGTGTCATGATTCATCAGTCATTGAAAGTTGGCAGGTACAGCAGGCGGTGAAGAAGGCAAATGGTCTGTTGCCCTTCATAGCTAGGGGATTTGAGTATAGGAGCAGGGAGGTCTGACTGCAGTTGTACAGGGCCTTAGTGAGGCCTCACCTGGAATATTGTGTAAAATTTTGGTCTCCTAATCTGAGGAAGGACGTTCTTGCTATTGAAGGAGTGCAGCGAAGGTTCACCAGACTGATTCCCGTGATGGCTGGACTGACATATGAGGAGAGACTGGATCAACTGGGCCTTTATACATTAGAGTTTAGAAGGATGAGAGGGGATCTCATAGAAACACATAAGATTCTGATGGGACGGGACAGGTTAGATGCGGGTAGATTGTTCCCGATGTTGGGAAAGTCCAGAACCAGGGGACACAGTCTAAGGATAAGGGTTAGGCCACTTAGGACTGAGATGAGGAGAAACTTCTTCACTCAGAGAGTTGTTAACCTGTGGAATTCCCTACCGCAGAGAGTTGTTGATGCCAGTTCGTTAGATATATTCAAGAGGGAGTTAGATATGGCCCTTACGGCTAAAGTGATCAAGGGGTATGGAGAGAAAGCAGGAAAGGGGTACTGAGGGAATGATCAGCCATGATCTTATCGAATGGTGGCACAGGCTCGAAGGGCGGAATGGCCTACTCCTGCACCTATTTTCTATGTTTCTATTATAAATTGCAGTGATATTAAACTGTAAACTGCAGTGATATTAAACTGTAAACTGCAGTGAATTTAAACTGTAAACTGCAGGGATATTACACTATAAACTGCAGGGATATTACACTATAAACTGCAGGGATATTACACTATAAACTGCAGGGATATTACACTGGGGGTGGGGGTGGGGGTGGAGGGGGGGGGAATGCAGATGAGTACACGTTTAGTTGTGCGTGTTCAGGAGAGGCCGTTGTTTGGAACGGCGCTGTCAAAAATGGCAGATGGTGCGTCAAAACAGCATCACACACTGACTGATGTCACGATCTGCCCACTCTGCCTACTGCCGGCGCACAAACACTCCACCTTGCTATCACACTTGTCAAGATGGCGACTAACGTGGGCTGCGCCACAAGTGGGCGTAAGCGAGGTGGCCGTCATTTTATTCTCCAAACTGGCCTTAACTGTGTCAGCTGTGGCTCAGTGGGTAGCACACTCACCTCTGAGTCAGAAGGTTCGGGGTTAAAGACCCACTCCAGAGACAGAGACACAGAGGCACAAAAATCTAGGCTGACACTCCCAGTGCAGTGCTATGGGAGCGCCGCACTGTCGGAGGGGCAGTACTGACGGAGCACCGCATTGTCGGAGGGCCAGTACTGAGGGAGTGTCGCACTGTCAGAGGGGCAGTACTGAGGGAGCGCCGCATTGTCGGAGGGGCAGTACTGAGGGAGCGTTGCACTGTCGGAGGGGCAGTGCTGAGGGAACGCTGTACTGTCGGAGGGGCAGTACTGAGGGAGTGCTGCACTATCGGAGGTACAGTCTTTCGGATGAGTCGTTGAACCGAGGCACCGTCTGCCCTTTCAGGTGGATGGAAAATATCCCATGGCACTATTTGGAAGAAGTGCAGGGGAGTTATCCCCGGTGTCCTGGGCCAATATTTATCCCTCAATCAACATAACCAAAAAACAGATTACACGATCATTATCACATTGCTGTGTGGGAGCTTGCTGTGCGCAGATTGGCTGCCGCTGTCTCCCACATTACAACAGTGACTACACTCCAAAGTAAGTCATTGGCTGTAAAGCGCTTTGAGACGTCCGGTGGTCGGGAAAGGCTTTCTTTCTTTAAATGAGAGGGTTTGGGAGAAAGGGACAAATGGAGAAAAATTCCCGAGGAAGCCCAAAGCAAAGACAATCACATCTCTCTAACTGCAGGACTGACTGCTCTTGACCTAACCTGGTTGACCAAGTAATCTACATCACTGACTGTTATATAATCTCTCCGATACCAGATACAGTGCAGGAAGCTCATTATAACCCTCCACGCACTCCACCCGTATAGCCAAGCATGGTCTTTTACTAAATAGCACAAATTTTGGTCAATCTAACCACAGCCCATCTTTGCAAATGAGTCGTGATTCACTTTAACACAGAATTGTAGATTACAAATAAATTTCACATGAAGCACATTCTGATTTACGGTTCATACATATTAATCACTCACCTTAGATTCTTTTCACTTAATAATTAATGGGGCTTAAGGGCAAGTCACACAGGATTAAGATTTCATAAACATCGACGGTTAATACGCTCATGAACCCAGCAATCAACCTGCCTTGTTGGTGAAAGGGTGGAATATTGTGGGGATGGCCGAGTGTCACAGGATCATAGAGTCGTACAGCACAGAAGGAGGGCATCGTGCCTGTGCCGGCTAAAAGCATTGTGTAGATGCCAGGGTGCCTTGGCCAAACTTGCACAATGATTCTGCTCTTGTGCTGAGGGACGTGCTAACCATTGATGGAATGGCCCTTCCGATTGACAAAGGCTGCTGGCTGCTGTCCTGGTCAGTCAATGGCACCCTGGGCGTGTGGGTAGCCACCACTGCAGTGAATTGCCCCAGTGCTCTACTGTTGACTGCCGACGTCAATGGGGAAGTTTGGGCTGGATTTTCAGCTGTGATGATTTTGGGGCGGTAATGGCGGCGGGGCGGTAAAGTTAGCGCCCGGGAACAGTTTGCACCTCAGTCAGTAACATTGGGCAGCTGGGCCCCGAGTGTGGGGGCGCAGCGCTAAGGGAGGCGTTGTACACCTCTCTCGGGGCGTTAGGGTGGGAAACTCCCGAGCTAAAGAGCCGAGCCGGGAGCGATTCCAGAGAAGCCTGGGGGAGGGGGGGCGACATCTTTTTAAAAACCACAAAAAATTCCAAAAAAGAACCCATGGCATCACAACACAAATTGCAAAAAAATTAAAAGCAAAAACAATCACTTTATCTCAGGAGTCCATTACTGACCTCTCCGCTGTCGGTATTGTTGGCACAACCAGGGCCGTTGCACACCGGGCTCAGCTATTCCGGGCGGTGCTGCTCCGCGCTGTCGCTAAACCGGTCCCGGGGATCGCTGCGGGGCGCTGGAGGCTGACCGTCCCCCCAGAACACCTCACCCCTGCTGTTGCCGCTGCTCCGGGGTGAGAAACAGAGTGCAGAGGGGCCGGAAATCCACCCCTCTGTACCGGGCAGCCCTGACCACCAGGTGATTGGTGAGCTGCTAAATGTAGCCGTGTGTAGGAGAGAGGGCCACTGTGCAAGGCTGGAAGGAGCCAGACACTGGCACAGTGTGACCTCCTGGCAGCAGGGCTGCAAGTGACATGCTCTGAAAGCTGCCATCTATAAAGTAACGCTTCTTGTTTAAGAATAAAGCTTCCCTCTTGGAGAAAAAGGCTTTCTGTGCCAACGTTGTAGCTTAATCAAACAACTAATGATTGAAACCTTGTCTCGTCAAGTATGTCGGTGGAGAATTAACGAGGCACCAAGGCCTGTCACAGGGAGGTTTGGCAGTGTGTGTGTGTGGGAGTGGAGCACATGGCCGTTGGTGAGATGCAAAGAATATTATTAATGGGAAAGCTTTTACCAGGGTGTGCTTTCATGTACATGACCTGAACCTGGAGTGGAGTGTCAGGGGCCAAAATTCAGCCCCATCCCAAACGGGGCGCACCGGCCGTCTTTGAACGTTTGTCTAAGCCCCAGTCCATGGGGTGGAGATTCCGGAGAAATTCACATCTCTGACTGGGGGCGGTGTCCCGGTCGGGTGAGGGGCGGGATTGCCCCAGCAGAGGTTCCACCATCCCGACCAGTCACCAGCACCGCGCCGACGCGTCGCACCGTCTCTCCCCCTTCAGTTAAAGGGGAGGGCCGCTGCGAGCTCTGCAGGCACGATAGCGGCAAACACTGGGCCACCAGGGAGGGTTTTGGCCGGGCCAGCAGCCCAGTACCCAAGAAGGGCCGAACCCAAGGGCGCTATTGTCTGCCTGACCTGGCAGTCGGTGGACAAAAAATATAAGATGGCGTCACCGGCAATGCCACATCCCCTTTAGGGGTGGCTGTGCCGCCCTGCCACAGAGAGCTGTCAGGGACACCGACCAGCACGACGCCACTCCCGGGGGGCAATTTCGGGAAGGGGTCCCTGCCGGTCGGTAAAGGGTCGGCGCGTGCATGCCGCAGTGGGAAAATGGACAGAGCAGTCCCTGACACCGCTACAAACCTGAGGAAGGGCAATTTTTTAAATGGCGGCCCCTCCGCCAAGACTTAGTGGTCATTCCACACCGGGGCAATTTCGGCCCCTTGGAGTACATACAAACATAAGAATTAGGAGCAGGAGTCGGCCATTTGGCCCCTCGAGCCTGCTCCGCCATTCAATAAGATCATGGCTGATCTGATCATGGACTCAGCTCCACTTCCCTGCCCACTCCCCATAACCCCTTATTCCCTTATCGCTCAAAAATCTGTCTATCTCCGCCTTAAATATATTCAGTGACCCAGCCTCCACAGCTCTCTGGGGCAGAGAATTCCATAGATTTACAACCCTCCGAGAGCAGAAATTTCTCCTCATCTCAGTTTTAAATGGGCGGCCCCTTATTCTGAGACTATGCCCCCTAGTTTTAGTTTCCCCTATGAGTGGAAACATCCTCTCTGCATCCACCTTGTCGAGCCCCCTCATTATCTTATGTTTCGATAAGATCACCTCTCATTCTTCTGAACTCCAATGTGTATAGGCCCAACCTACTCAAGCTAGCTTCATAAGTCAACCCCCTCATCTCCGGAATCAACCTAGTGAACCTTCTCTGAACAGCCTCTAATGCAAGTATATCCTTCCTTAAATACAGAGACCAAAACTGTACGCAGTACTCCAGGTGTGGCCTCACCAATACTCTGTACAATTGTAGCAGGATTTCTCTGCTTTTACACTCCATCCCCCTTGTAATAAAGGCCAACATTCCATTTGCCTTCCTGATCACTTTCTGTACCTGCATACTAACTTTTTGTGAAATTGCCCCCTCTAATGGGCGGTAAGGCTGGTGATGGACACGACCCCGCTACCTCGCAAACTCACCCCTACACTGTCTCAAACAGTGCCCCAAACACTGGGAGGCGGAGTCGGAGTTAAAGAGCTGGCTCTTCCTGCTGACTTCCGCTGAGCGGTAAATTTCTGGTTAATTGAAAATGCCCTCCCCAATTTCACGCGAGGGCAATTTCGGACCCAAGACTCCCTCTAGTCTCTGAGGGGCCGATTTTCATCAAGGCCTCCACCCGCCCAAGTGCCGCCCAAAGTGTCGACGTGGTCGCCGAGTTACCAGACGTTACTTTGGGCGGGATATTCATGGCCGAGGTCCCTCGAGGCGGCAAATGGACGACGTATGCCACCAATCTGGGTAGCAGCAGATGTGAGGTCTCATTCTCACCGGCAGAGACGCTTGTCACCCAAGTGTCGCCGAGAATGGTGTCGGGCCCACGGAGGGTCGTAGACCTGAAAATAAAAATCACAAATAAAAAATAAACAAACTATCGGAAGACCTTCAAGGGACCCCATCCAGGTAAGTCGCTGTAGAAAATGGTTTGTTTTTTAATGTTCACTTACCTTTTTTTCAGGTTCTTCCTACTCACCGTCGGGAGTAGCCCACCCCCGTTCTGCCGCCAACTCCCGCCCGCAGGAATCCGTCCGCTAACATCAGCGGGTGCTTCCCAACGGCTCTCCCCTCCCGCCCCGAAAGTGGCACTGGGCGGATTTTCAGGAGGAAAGTCGGTGGCAGCGGGCAGTAGACTGCTGAAAATCGGCCCCTGGGTGTCACAGACCCAATCTAATATAACTAACTTCCAAGGTGCTGTTGCAGGGGGCCAGCAGTTCGAGCCAAGCGAGCGACTCCCAGCCTGTACCCTGTGTGCTGGGTATGGCCTTCCATGGACAGCCTCCTACTGATAGGCCCAGGTGCTGCTCCTACTCTTCTGGCTGTTCTACCATCCAAATACAACCAGCTGTAACAGCACCCATGGGAAGCAGGTCGAGTTTACCGAGGGTAAGTGAATATCAGAAAGCAGTGATCTGAAAGCTGGTATCTTTCCAGTAATACAAACTGCTGCTGTGATCTGCAGTCAGCGGCAGCGGTCCTTTAAATACTGCTCCAGTGGCCCTGAGAGAACTGTCCCGCTGGGCTTTATAGGGACTGCTGCATTAAAAGGCCATTGGCACCTCGTTGCATGACCCCAGTTTAATGAGGCCCCTAGTGTCAGTCGTGGCTCAGTGGGCAGCACTCTCGCCTCTGAGTCAGAAGGTTGTGGGTTCAAGTCCCACTCCAGGGACTTGAGCACATAAATCCAGGGGGACACTCCAGTGTAGTGCTGAGGGAGTGCTGCACTGTCGGAGGTGCCGTCTTTCAGATGATTCATTAAACCGAGGCCCTGTCTGCTCTCTGAGGTGGATGTAAAATATCCCATGGTTCCATTTGGAAGAAGAGCAGGGGAGTTATCCCCGTGTCCTGGGTAATATTTATCCCTCGATCAACATAACAAAAGCAGATTATCTGATCATTATCACATTGTGTGTGGGAGCTTGCTGTGCACAAATTGGCTGCCGCATTTCCCACATTACAGCAGTGACTGCACTCCAAAAGTACTTCATTGGCTGTAAAGCACTTTGAGACATCCGGTGGTCGTGAAAGGCGCTATATAAATGCAAGTTTGTCTGTCTGTCTCTGGCAAGATCCCCAGCTAATTAAAAACTGCCCGATTAAAATGGTGGCTGTCAGGCATTGTGCAAAGCTTTTAACCGTCATCATGGCCCATCCCACTGCACGGCGTGGGTTAAAATCACCCCAACTGAATGTTATAGTAAACCCCAGCAACATCACAGAAATATCCCGTCACTCCAGGATATTGCTAAATCAAAAGGATCTTGATCATTTTCACCGCATTCGATGTCGGGAGGTATTTGATGTAAGAATTGGCCAGGAAAACCGGCAGATATAATTGTAAGCTCAATAAACTATGAGCTGAACTTTTGGAAATAATTTCTTCAAGAACAGAACCTTTGAGTTATGGAATAAGCTCCAGAAAGGAAATGGATCGATGCTTGATTCAAGCAAGATTCGATAGATACAGGCAAAAGAAAAAAGGAGTGGTCCAGGCAGGCAGTAAGAAGAAAGACTTGCATTTATATAGCACCTTTCACGATCTCAGGATGTCTCAAAGCGCTTTACAGCCAATGAAGTACTGTTCAGGTGTAGTCACTGTTGTAATGTGGGAAATGCGGCAGCCAACTTCTGCACAGCAAGCTCCCACAAATTGCAATGTGATAATGACCAGATCATTTGTTTTCATGATGTTGGTTGAGGGATAAATATTGGCCAGGACATATAGGAGAACTTCTCTTGGAATAGTGCCATGGGATCTTTTATATCCGCCGGAGAGGGCAGACGGGGCCTCGGCTTAACATCTCACCGAAAGATGGCACCTCTGGTAGTGCAGCACTCCCTCAGCACTGCACTGGAGTGTCAACCTGGATTTTTTGTTGAAGTTTCTGGAGTGGGACTTGAACCCACAACCCTCTGCCTCGGGTGAGAGTGCTGCCCACTGAGCCACGGCTGACTCTAGTTCAACACACTGGCCTTCTTAGACCTTGGGTTCAAAACCAGCCCAGGTTCACAGGAGGAAGGTTCCATTCTTTTCTTCTTGCGGTGAAAGCCAATGCAAGATGGATGCCGAGAGGACATTTCCTGGATGCCGAGAGAATATTTTCATTCTTAGGGGAAACTAAAACTAGGGGACATAATCTTAGAATAAGGGGCCGTCCATTTAACACTGAGATGAGGAGGAATTTCTTCTCTCAGAGAGTTGTAAATCCGTGGAATTCTCTGCCCCAGAGAGCTGTGGAGCCTGGGTCATTGAATATATTTAAAGGCAGAGGCAGACAGATTTTTGACCGATAAGGGAGTGAAGGGTTATGGGAAGCAGGCAGGGAAGTGGAACTGAATCCATGATCAGATCAGCCATGATTTTATTAAATGGTGGAGCAGGCTCGAGAGGCCAAATGGCCGACTCCTGCTCCTATTTCTTATGTTCTTAAGATGAGTTGGGCTCATTCCTCGTGCTCTGATGCCAACAGGTCAAGACTGCTCCTAATTTGGTACAACATTCGTAGATTGGGAGACTGTGCTGTGGAAACATTGGTGCCGGTTCAGCCGCGTTGCTGGTGTGAGGATGGTTCTTCAGCACATGGTGACAACACAGGGAGCCTCACAGCTTTGTGATACCCCAGCTGCAGATGTTTGACGCTGATACTAGGCGACAAAATTGGAAATGTAGTGTCCCATCACCAGCATTGACGTCCTTCACACAACTTTGCCCAGGAGATTTCTCCAATTCATTCCATTGCTCCTGAAACAGGAGTTGGATACTGAACATCCAACTGACTGAAGGGACCTGGGAGTGCAGGTCCACAGATCCCTGAAGGTAGCAGGCCAGGTAGATAAGGTGGTTAAGAAGGCATACGGAATGCTTGCCTTTATTAGCTGAGACATAGAACACAGAGGCATACTGGTTATGCTTCAACTCTATAAAGCACTAGCTAGGCCACAGCTGGAGTAGTGTGTGCAGTTCTGGTCACCACACTACAGTAAAGATGTGATTGCACTAGAGAGGGTGCAGAGGAGATTTACGAGGATGTTTCCTGGACTGGAGAATTTTTGCTATGAGGACAGATTGGATTGGCTGGGGTTGTTTTCTTTGGAACAGAGGAGGCTGAGGGGAGACCTTATTGAGGTGTATAAAATTATGAGGAGCCTGGATAGAGTGGATAGGACGGACCTGTTTCCCTTAGCAGAGGGGTCAACAACCAAGGGTCATAGATTTAAAATAATTGGGGGGCGGTTTAGAGGGGATTTGAGGGGAAATGTCTTCACCCAGAGGGTGGTGGGGGTCTTGAACTCACTGCCTGAAAGGGTGGTAGAGGCAGAAACCCTCACCACATTTAAAAAATGCATTTGAAGAGTTGTAACCTACAGGGCTACGGACCCAGAGCTGGAAAGTGGGATTAGGCTGGATAGCTCTTGGTCAGCCGGCGCGGACACGATGGGCCGAAATGGCCTCCTTCCGTGCTGTAAATTTCTATGGTTCTATGATTCCATGAACAGTCTGATGGGAGCCAGCCTTTCCTCATTCCAACAATTTCATGCTCCTGTTGTGGATCTGTGCAGTCTATATCAAAGTGCCTCAAACCTCTCCTCTGAGCTCTGACACAGCAAGTGATCCCCAGGAGGGCAGAGAAACACTTCAAGGACACCCTCAAGGCCTCTTTGAAAAAATGTGACATTCCCACCAACTCTTGGAGATCCCTGGCCCAAGACTGCTCAAAGTGGAGGAGCAGCATCCGAGAAGACGCCGAACATCTCGAGTCTCTTTGCCGGGAGAACGTGGAAACCAAGTACAAACAGCGGAAGGAGCGCACGACAAACCAAGCACCCCACCCACCCATCCCTTCAACCACCGTCTGCCCCACCTGTGACAGAGGACTGTAGGTCCCGCATTGGACTCATCAGTCACCTGAGAACTCATCTTAGTGTGGAAGCAAGTCATCCTTGACTCAGAGGGACTGCCGAAGAGAGAAGTGGTTTCAAGCCTGTCACCCCTGCCCTCCCAGTCCTCCAGCCCATTGAATTGAAAATTCTCATCCTGATTTACAGATTCCTCTTCGGTCTTGCTCCAAGGTGCCTGTGTAACCTCCAGCCCAATGTCCCAGCTTGCTCTCTTTCCTCTTCTGTTTAGTCTACGGTGCGCATTCGGCCTATCGCTCCAATATCAGCCTCTCAGCCTCCATCCCTAAAATCTGCAGCTCGCTCCCTAAAGCTCTCTTCCTAAACCACCACATTACAGGAAAGATGTGATTGCACTAGAGAGGGTACAGAGGAGATGTACGAGGAAGTTGCCCGGACTGGAGAATTTTAGCTTTGAGGAAAGATTGGATAGGCTGGGGTTGTTTTCTTTGGAACAGAGGAGGCTGAGGGGAGACCTTATTGACCTGTATAAAATTATGAGGGACCTGGATAGAGTGGCTAGGAAGGACCTGTTTCCCTTAGCAGAGGGGTCAACAAACAGGGGGCATAGATTTAAAGTAATTGGGGGGAGGTTTA
>NW_027253074.1:0-18190 GCF_044704955.1 Pristiophorus japonicus | reverse complement strand
ATACTCGTCGCCAGTTGTTGTCTGCCTAACACAGATAAGACTGCACACAGGGAGGTTAAAGTAACAGTGACCTCAGTCTTTATTAAGACACTCCAGAGTGAGGAACAGGCCTTAGGGGCCGGCTTATATAGAGTGCTCCCAATGGATGCTGGGATCCCTTGGGACTTCAGGGGATGCACTCACTGGTGGCGGAACATGGTAGTGCATGCTTTACAGATACACAACACTCCCAAGTGGCTACCTGTGCTCTCAGCTTATCTGCCTTATTCGCTATACTCCTTGCATGGAAGTATATGCCATTTAGTACAGCCAGACCTTGTTGACTACTTTCTAGCCCTTGTTTCCTCTTTCCTTCAAATTCATTTTTGACATTTTTGCTTTCCAATTCCAGCTTTACTCCCCTCCCTACGGAATTTATTCTCAGGTTCCCATCACCTTGCCAAGCTAGTTGAAACCCTCCCCAACAGAATTAGCAACCCCCCTCCCCTGCGAGGATATTGTTTGAGGTTTGTCCTGTCCGGCTTGTACAAGACCCACCTCCCCCAGAAGTGGTCCCAATGCCTCAGGAATCTAAAGCCCTCCCGCCTGCACCATCTCTCCAGCCACACATTCATCTGCCCTATCCTCCTATTTCTATACTCACTAGCTCGTGGCACTGGAAGTAATCTGGAGATTACTACCTTTGACGTTCTGTTTTTTAATCTCTCTCCTAGCTGCATAAAGTCTGCCTGCAGGACCTCATCCCTCTTTCTACCTATGTTATTGGTACCGATGTGGACCACGGCCTCTGGCTGTTCACCCTCTCCCCGCAGAATGCCCTGCAGCCGCTCAGTGACATCCTTGGCCCTGGCACCAGGGAGAAAACATACCATCCTGCAGTCACGTCTGCGGCCGCAGAAACGCCTGTCTGCTCCCCCGACTATTGAATCCCCTACCACTATAGCTCTTCCCTTCATCTTCCTCCTCCCCTGTGCAGCTCAGCCACCCGTGGTGCTGTGGACTTGGCTCTGGCTGCACTCCCCAGAGCCACCACCAGAGGCATCGGTACTCAGAAGAGAATATCGGTTGGAGAGCGAGATGGACTCAGGGGACTCCTGCACTACCTGCCTTGTCCTCCTCTTCTGTCTGCTGGTCACCCACTCCCTCTCTGCCTGCACACTCTTAAGCTGCGGGGTGACCACCTCTAGAGACGTGCTGTCCATGTAGCTCTCTGCCTCACGGATGCACCACAGTGACTCCAGCCGCTGCTCAAGCTCTAAAACGTGGAGCTCGAGTTGGTGCAGCTGGAGACACCTCCTGCACACATGGTCGTCCAGACTGCGTGAAGTGTCTACAACGTCCCACATGCCACAGGATGTGCAGTCCACGGGAATGAGCTGCCCTGCCATCCCTCCAGTTAGACTTGGAACTATCAAGCAAAAATATAATATATACATATAATCCAATACAATATAGTATTAAAACAGAGGTCAGTTCACAAGGACCTTTAATCGTTACTTGCAGGTGATTGACAGGTGACCGCACAGAGTGTGGGAAGGGTGGCTGCCGCCATATTGTGTGTGTGTGTGTGTGTGTGTGTCTCACAGCCGCCATATTGTGTGTGTAGTTCCTGTATGGCTCAGAGGCATGGACTATGTACAGTAGACACCTGAAGTCGCTGGAGAAATACCACCAACGATGTCTCCGCAAGATTTTACAAATCCCCTGGGAGGACAGACGCACCAACATTAGCGTCCTCGACCAGGCCAACATCCCCAGCATTGAAGCACTGACCACACTCGATCAGCTCCGTTGAGCAGGCCACATTGTCCGCATGCCTGACACGAGACTCCCAAAGCAAGCGCTCTACTCGGAACTCCTTTGTGGCAAACGAGCCAAAGGTGGGCAGAGGAAACGTTTCAAGGACATCTGCAAAGCCTCCCTGATAAAGTGCAACATCCCCACCGACACCTGGGAGTACCTGGCCAAAGTCCCGAAGTGGAGGAAGAGCATCCGGGAGGGCGCTGAGCACCTCGAGTCTCATCGTCGAGAGCATGCAGAAATCAAGCGCAGGCAGCAGAAAGAGCGTGTGGCAAACTAGTCCCACCCACCCTTACCTTCAACGACTATCTGTCCCACCTGTGACAGGGACTGTGGTTCTCGTATTGGACTGTACAGCCACCTAAGGACTCATTTTTAGAGTGGAAGCAACATTCCAAAGGACCGCCTCAGAACGCCATATTGTGTGTGTCTCAGAGCTGAGCTGGTCTCTGGTGAGCCGCCATATTGTGTGTGTCTCAGGTCCGCCATATTGTGTGTGTCTCAGAACTGGTCTCTAGGGAGCCGCCATATTGTGTGTGTCTCAGGTCCGCCATATTGTGTGTGTCTCAGAACTGGTCTCTGGTGAGCCGCCATATTGTGTGTGTCTGAGAGCTGGTCTCTAGTGAGCCGCTATATTGTGTGTGTCTCAGAGCCGGTGGAGGCGACGCCGGGAGGATGAGGTCGGTGAGGAGAGTGAATTCTGCGCTCGCAAACCTCGCCGTAAGTGTGTCCCTTTCTGCATGCTGGTGAGCGCCGTCATGTATGTGTAGAGCCGCAAACGGAACATGAAGGGTCACCCCGCTGTGAGGTGAGGTGCGGCCTAGCCCGGTGTCCGCTCGGTTCCGGGAGCGGGGCCTCGCCCTCTTTCCCGCCGGGGACTCGATCCGCAATCGGTCATCCTCACCATCCACCGCCCGGCCGTGAGCTGCGGCCGGAGCCGGAGTGTGGGTGAGCGGGGCTGTGCGGGCCCTGTGCGGCCTGAAGGTCACCCAGCGCTGGCTGGATGCGGGACTCCCGCTCCCGCTCTGCTCACTCACAGCCGCCGGGAGCCCCCAATCCTCCCATCCGCATCATCTCCAATGCAAGGTCTTTAAAACAAATATGCATTGCTAGATATCCGCAGTCCCCAAATACCACTGGTACCCGTGTCGGATTTTGACATTGCAAAGGTTATTGTGATGTGTCAATGGTGCACAATCCCTACAACCCATATCTTTGATGCAAAGTGATATTTATATCTGAGGATTAAATAGCAATAACTGTGTTCATTGGTCAATAATCGCATTATATAACATATTAAGGTAATAAATAGAGGAATAACAATCTTGGTGAAAAGAGAACCCCACTCTCCCCAAACCATAACTCAGATTCTCGCAGCTGCAGACCTGATGTTTCTAATTTCTAATTTAGTGATGGTTGTGGGTGTGGGTCTCTTCACCAAGATTGTTGTTCCTCTATTATCGTAATATTTGTTATATACTGTGATTATTGATCAATAAACACAGTTCTTGCTTTTAATCCTCAGATATAAATGTCACTTTGCATCAAAAATTTAAACATGCTGTCTCAATTTCACCGTGACCGCTTCAAGTCAAAAAAAGGCAAAGACAGAGAGTCACAAAGTCATATAAATGGGTTATATATAGGGACATTCAATACATATTCGGTCACAGTTGGAATATTGCATACAGTTCTGGGCACCTCATTATAGGAAGGATATTAGAGCCCTAAAAAGGGGTCAGTGAACATTCACTAGAATGAGGTATTTTGGTTAAAAAAAAATGAGGAGAGGACATATAAACTAAATGGTACAATCCTAAAGGAGGTGCAGAAACAGAGAGACCTGGAGGTAAGTGTGCATAAATTGTTGAAGGTAGCAAGGCAGGTTGAGATAGAAGTTAAAAAGGCTTATGGGATTCTTGGCTTCATAAATAGAGGTATAGAGTACAAAAGTGTGGAAATTATGATGTATAAAACACTGCTTCAGCCCCAACTGGAGTATTGTGTCTAATTCTGGGTACCGCACTTTCTCCTTGGAGCAGAGAAAAGGTTGAGAGGAGATTTGATAGAGGTTTTCAAAATCATGAGGGGTCTGGACAGGATAGATAGAGAGAAACTGATTCCATTGGTGGAAGGGTTGAGAACCTGAGGACACAGATTTAAGGTGATTGGCAAAAGAATCAAAGGCGACGTAGGAAAAAACTTTTTAACGCAGTGAGTGGTTAAGATCTGGAATGCCCTGCCTGAAAGGGTGGTGGAGGCAGACTCAATACTATCTATCAAATGGGAATAGGATAAGTATCTTAAGGAAAAAAAATTGCAGGGCTATGGGGAAAGGGTGGGGTAGTGGGAGTAGCTGAGAGTTAACAAGGGCTTGACTGGCTGAATGGCCGCCTTCCGTGCTGTAATCATTCTATGATTCTATGAATGATATCAGGTTATACTTTGAAGAAAGGCTGCAAAAATTGAACTGGAGCACGGAAGGTTAAGGGGCATCGATCTTGTAGAGATTTACAAAATTGTGGAAAAATTTTGAGGGTAAACAGTGAAAGTTAGTTTCTGTTGGTTGTCAGATCAGTAATGAGTGGACATAGACTCAGGGGTGTCACTAGAAGGAGAGGGAAGTTAGGAATTATTTCACGTCGAGGTTCATTAAGACAAGGAACAACAAGTGGTTATTGAGGCAGGATTATAATATTGTTTAAAAGAGAATTAGATAGGGGAAAAAACAGCCTACAGCTCCTGTTGATTCAAAGTGGGTTAATTTCAATAACTGGATTATTTGAGTGAATAAGTAATTTGTTTTGTCATGCAAATTAAGACTTTGAATTGCCGGAGTAGACCATAATAAAAAGGAGATTGGACTCGATAGCCTCGGTTGAATAGCTAGCATCCAGCACAGGCACGATGGGCTGAATGGTCTCCTGCACTGTCAGTTCTATGATTCGGGTTTATTTTTTAAGGATGATAGATCTTTGATGACTCGTAACTGACAGGTGAAAATCATACCAATATCACTTTAAAAGCTTATTTAACAAGGTGAAGACCGAACTAGTTTAAAACCCCTAGTTGTGGTGCAGCACAGTATTGTGCCGTGGAATGGTATTCATGTACTGTGTTGAGTTCCTGTGCCGAAGTCTGCACTGCAAAGAGGAGCTGAGGGATGCCAGATGGAGAGCTATCCCTGGGCCACCTCTTGGGCAGCTCCTGCTCAGAACCGCAGTGGTGGAGACTTCAGCAGGACCCGTCACCCAGTTTCCAGTGTGGGCCTGGAAAAGTAGCAGAAGATTGAACAATTGCAGCAGTACCAGAGTTTTTTTTGGAGAACAGTTTGTGTTCTGTATTGTACTGATAACTATTAGAAGTTTAACACTCATGGGTTATAATCAGTGAACGATCGGCTTGCCCCAGAGTTTGGATTGGGATTGTTTTCAATCACCAGATAGATGGAGCTTTAGTTTTGTTTCCCCCATTATTTAAATCCAACAACAACAACATACTGTATTTATATAGCACCTTTAACGTAGTGAAACACCCCAAGGCGCTTCACAGGAGTATTATGCGATAAAAATTTGTCACTGAGCCGCATAAGTAGAAATTAGCGCAGGTGACCAAAAGCTTGGTCAAAGAAGTATGTTTGAAGGAGGATAGAGAGACGGAGAGGATTTAGGCAGAGAGTTCCAGAGCTTGGGGCCCAGGCAACAGAAGGCATGGCCACCAATGGTTGAGCGATTATAATCAGGGATGTTCCATATTAAAAACAAATGATCAAAACTTTCATCCAAGTATCCAGGGCAGAGGGCCTAGCCTTTCAGAAACCTTTCCACCGATTGACGCTTGTGTGATTTTTTTGATTTCAGACAAGGAGGCTTTATTCACTCAAAGCTGCGCTGAAGAATGAGGTTACACCAGCTGCAGAGAAACGAAACCTTCCACCTCAGGAGCTACAGGTCAGTGAACGCTAGTTGCGTCTTCTCCAGAAGTGTGATTCCACCTTGACCATCCTTTTTGAGCGAGGCCTCTCCAAGGCATCAAGGCTCGTACCATTCTGAGCAGATTGGCCTCAGAAGATGTCCATGGAGGAGCCCCCGCATATGGTGTCAGCTGTGGCTCAGTGGGTAAGCACTCTCTCTCGCCTCTTGAGTCAGAAGGTTGTGGGTTCGAGTAACACTCCAGGGACTCGAGCACATAAATCTAGGCCGACACTCCGTGCAGTACTGAGGGAGCGCTGCACTGTCAGAGGTGCCGTCTTTCAGATGAGACGTTAAACCGAGGCCCCGTCTGCTCTGGCAGGTAAAAGATCCCATGACAATATTTCACAGAAGAGAAGGGGAGTTATCCCCGGTGTCCTGGGCCAATATTTATCCCTCAATCAGCATAACACAAACAGATTATCTGGTCATTATCACATTGCTGTGTGTGGGAGCTTGCTGCGCGCAAGTTGGCAGTAACATGCTTTGAGACGTCTGGTAGTCGTGAAAGGTGCTATATAAATGCAAGTCTTTCTTGTAGCAGTTCTACATGCCACTGAGGTTGCTTGTGGCCTGTGCATTCTCTCTTGCTACGATCCTAATGATGCATTCAATTTGCTCTTTAAGAACCTTGGCGTAGCCGACACAAGAACATAAGAATAGGCATTTGATAATGTGCCACATAATAGGCTTGCCAGCGAAGTTGAAACCCGTGGAATAAAAGGGACAGTGGCAGCATGGATACGGAATTGGCTCAGTGACAGGAAACAGAGAGTAGTGGTGGATGATCGATTTTTAGACTGGAGGAAGGTATACAGCGGTGTTCCCCAGGGGTCGGTACTGGGACCACTGCTTTTCTCGAGATATATTAATGACTTGGATGTGGGTGTACAAGGTACAATTTCGAAATTTGCAAATGACACAAAACATGGAAGTATAGTGGACAGTGAGGAGGAGAGGGATGGACTTTAAGAAGACATAGACAGGCTGGTGGAATGGGCGGACACGTGGCAGATGAAGTTTAACGCAGAAAAGTGCGAAGTGATACATTTTGGTAGGAAGAACGAGGAGGCAGTATAAACTAAAGGGGGAGCATGAACAGAGACCTGGGGGTATGTGTGCACAAATCGTTGAAGGTGGCAGGGTAGGTTGAGAAAGCGGTTAAAAAACTGTTCCCATTTGCGGAAGGGTTGAGAACCAGACGACACAGATTTAAGGTGATTGGCAGAAGAACCAAAGGTGTCATGAAGAAAAAAGTTTTTATGCAGCGAGTGGTTAGGATCTGGAATGCGCTGCCTGAGTGGGTGGTGGAGGCAGACTCAATCGTGGCTTTCAAAAGGGAATTGGATAAATACTTGAAGGAAAATAAATTGCAGGGCTACAGGGAAAGGGCGGGGGAATGGGACTGGCTCTTGCAGAGAGCCAGCACAGGACGAATGGCCTCCTCCTGTGGTGTAACCATTCTAGGATTCTATGAAATTGGAGCAGGAGTAGGCCCATACGGCCCTTCGAGCCTGCTCCGCCATTCAATAACATAATGGCTGAACTTCTACCTCAACTCCATTTTCCTGCCCGATTGCCATGTTCCTTGATTCCCTTAGTGCCCAAATGTCTGTTGATCTCAGTATTGAATATACTCTACAACTGAGCACTCTCGGCTCTCGGCCTTCTGGGGTAGAGAACTCCAAAGATTCACCACCCTGAGTGAAGACATTTCTTCTCATCTCAGTCCTAAATGGCCGACTCTTTATCCTGAGTCTCCTATTTCCTACATTACAACAGTGACTACACTCCAAAAGTACCTAATTGATTGTGAAGCATTTTGAGACATCCAGTGGTCATGAAAGGCGCTTTATAAATCCAAGTCTTTCTTTCTTTATGACTAGACCTGAGCATTTGTACCTTTTTTAATTGCTGTTCACAATATCCAGAAGAAACATTTTTTAAGATGGTTTGGGCAGTTAAATGTCAATTCCTGCGGGCTCAGTTCAATGATCCAGTGAGTCGCTGAGACCTGTAGATCAGAAGGACCCAGGTTCCACGTTCAGCCAGAGTCCGAATTGGATCACAGCTATAGCTTTTCAACTCCCTCACTCTCGAGGCTTGCATGTGAAGATGGGCCATTGGGGCGAGATACCAGAGGGAGCATGGGACTACCCGGTGAGGAATCGGTACTTTCAGGGCAAGAAGGGAGGGAGACACATTCGCAAGGAATATCAATTGCAATGTAACTTTAGAAGAAATACCTTGCTTTGAGCTAAACCGCGGCACCATCTGCCTGTCCTGATGATGTAAGTGCATCCTTCACGTCCTCAAGATGGCCCCAAGTACTTCACATCTGGTGAATTTCTTTTGAAGTGTAGTCATTGTTGTAATGTTTGCGCACAGCAAGCTCCCACAATCAGCAGTGAGATGAACAGCCAGATATTTTGTTTGTTGGTAACGTTGGATAAATGTTGGCCAGGGCATTGGGAGAACTCCCCGGCTCTTCTTCGAACAGGCATACAGGGCCTCAGTGTAATCCAAAAGACAGCACCTCTGACAAAGCAGCACTCGCGCTCAGTATTGCCCTGATGTGTCAGCCCAGATTATGTGCTCTAATCCCGGGAGGTAAGTTTTTCCTTCACTGTCCAGTTACTAAATAGGACTGCAGTCCTACTGTGTTATACATGTGGTATTTTCCAGTGTGTCAGAAGATACAGTGGTATTGAAACACCACCTAGTGGCCACAGCTTGCAACTACTGTGTTACTGGGACCTGTTTACATTGGGGAATTCCCACTATAGCTTATTAAATAAGCATTTACAGTGTTAAATGTTGAGATAACTGTAAAAGGCGAGTCCAAAAATCATGACAACAGGAAATTAAGTTTTTGGATAGGAAATGTGTGTATTTTCAGGATTTAAAATTTAATACAGGTAATCAAGATTTTACGGGAACTCAATTTTTCTCCAACAGGTGTCCAAATTGCCAAGTGGGTTGGTTATCGCCTCCCTGGAGAACTACTCACCAACCTCAAAGATTGGTGTCTATATAAAGGCGGGCAGCAGGTATGAGAGTGCCAATAACTTGGGCATCACGCATGCCCTTCGTTTGGCAGCAAACATGGTAAGTAAAGTTTAACAGAAAACTTAGCACTTTGAACAGCTCTTCACCTGTGCAATGCTTTTTCAAGATGTCTTTCTTGATTTGCCATTTGCTTCAAATCCTAGAGAATTAACTGGACATAGATATTATGTTTACTCTCGCTACCCTGAGTGGGGCAAATTGCTTTAAACAGTCCAATTGAAGTGAATGGTTAGCAGTTATATTTGAGTGGTTAAAGCCTGTTACTTGATGTCATGAGGGAATACTCCCCTCCCCCACCCACCCCCACACTGCCAATATGCCCATAATTTCCCGATGACGCTTATTCTTCCTGGCATACATTCCACTGATGCCGGCAGTTCTCTGGCACCCCACCCAAGGCCATGTGTTTTGTCAGACAGTGAATGTTGGCAGGCTATTCAACTGTCTTGTGCATCACAGCAAAGTCTAATCATGGCCTCACCTGATGTCCTTACATGCACACTTTCCAGCAGGAATCACTGGATATTGGTCAGGAATCACTGGATATTGGTCAGGAATCACTGGATATTGGTCAGGAGCAGGAATCGCTGGGTATTGATCAGGGGCAGGAATCACTGGGTATTGATCAGGGGCCAGAATCGCTGGGTATTGATCAGGGACAGGATTCGCTGGATATTGATCAGGGGCAGGATTCGCTGGATATTGATCAGGGGCAGGAATCGCTGGGTATTGATCAGGGGCAGGAATCACTGGGTATTGATCAGGGGCCAGAATCGCTGGGTATTGATCAGGGACAGGATTCGCTGGATATTGATCAGGGGCAGGATTCGCTGGATATTGATCAGGGGCAGGAATCGCTGCATATTGATCAGGGGCAGGAATCGCTGGGTATTGATCAGGGGCAGGAATCACTGGGTATTGATCAGGGGCCAGAATCGCTGGGTATTGATCAGGGACAGGATTCGCTGGATATTGATCAGGGGCAGGATTCGCTGGATATTGATCAGGGGCAGGATTCGCTGGATATTGATCAGGGGCAGGATTCGCTGGATATTGATCAGGGGCAGGATTCGCTGGATATTGATCAGGGGCAGGATTCGCTGGATATTGATCAGGGGCAGGATTCGCTGGATATTGATCAGGGGCAGGATTCGCTGGATATTGATCAGGGGCAGGATTCGCTGGATATTGATCAGGGGCAGGATTCGCTGCATATTGATCAGGGGCAGGATTCGCTGCATATTGATCAGGGGCAGGATTCGCTGGATATTGATCAGGGGCAGGATTCGCTGGATATTGATCAGGGGCAGGATTCGCTGGATATTGATCAGGGGCAGGATTCGCTGGATATTGATCAGGGGCAGGATTCGCTGGATATTGATCAGGGGCAGGATTCGCTGGATATTGATCAGGGGCAGGATTCGCTGGATATTGATCAGGGGCAGGATTCGCTGGATATTGATCAGGGGCAGGATTCGCTGCATATTGATCAGGGGCAGGATTCGCTGCATATTGATCAGGGGCAGGATTCGCTGCATATTGATCAGGGGCAGGATTCGCTGCATATTGATCAGGGGCAGGATTCGCTGCATATTGATCAGGGGCAGGATTCGCTGCATATTGATCAGGGGCAGGATTCGCTGCATATTGATCAGGGGCAGGATTCGCTGCATATTGATCAGGGGCAGGATTCGCTGCATATTGATCAGGGGCAGGATTCGCTGCATATTGATCAGGGGCAGGATTCGCTGCATATTGATCAGGGGCAGGATTCGCTGCATATTGATCAGGGGCAGGATTCGCTGCATATTGATCAGGGGCAGGATTCGCTGCATATTGATCAGGGGCAGGATTCGCTGCATATTGATCAGGGGCAGGATTCGCTGCATATTGATCAGGGGCAGGATTCGCTGGATATTGATCAGGGGCAGGATTCGCTGGATATTGATCAGGGGCAGGATTCGCTGGATATTGATCAGGGGCAGGATTCGCTGGATATTGATCAGGGGCAGGATTCGCTGGATATTGATCAGGGGCAGGATTCGCTGGATATTGATCAGGGGCAGGATTCGCTGGATATTGATCAGGGGCAGGATTCGCTGGATATTGATCAGGGGCAGGATTCGCTGGATATTGATCACGGGCAGGATTCGCTGCATATTGATCAGGGGCAGGATTCGCTGGATATTGATCAGGGGCAGGATTCGCTGGATATTGATCAGGGGCAGGATTCGCTGGATATTGATCAGGGGCAGGATTCGCTGGATATTGATCAGGGGCAGGATTCGCTGGATATTGATCAGGGGCAGGATTCGCTGGATATTGATCAGGGGCAGGATTCGCTGGATATTGATCAGGGGCAGGATTCGCTGCATATTGATCAGGGGCAGGATTCGCTGCATATTGATCAGGGGCAGGATTCGCTGCATATTGATCAGGGGCAGGATTCGCTGCATATTGATCAGGGGCAGGATTCGCTGCATATTGATCAGGGGCAGGATTCGCTGCATATTGATCAGGGGCAGGATTCGCTGCATATTGATCAGGGGCAGGAATCGCTGCATATTGATCAGGGGCAGGATTCGCTGCATATTGATCAGGGGCAGGATTCGCTGCATATTGATCAGGGGCAGGATTCGCTGCATATTGATCAGGGGCAGGATTCGCTGCATATTGATCAGGGGCAGGATTCGCTGCATATTGATCAGGGGCAGGAATCGCTGCATATTGATCAGGGGCAGGAATCGCTGCATATTGATCAGGGGCAGGAATCGCTGCATATTGATCAGGGGCAGGAATCGCTGCATATTGATCAGGGGCAGGAATCGCTGCATATTGATCAGGGGCAGGAATCGCTGCATATTGATCAGGGGCAGGAATCGCTGCATATTGATCAGGGGCAGGAATCGCTGCATATTGATCAGGGGCAGGAATCGCTGCATATTGATCAGGGGCAGGAATCGCTGCATATTGATCAGGGGCAGGAATCGCTGCATATTGATCAGGGGCAGGAATCGCTGCATATTGATCAGGGGCAGGAATCGCTGCATATTGATCAGGGGCAGGAATCGCTGCATATTGATCAGGGGCAGGAATCGCTGCATATTGATCAGGGGCAGGAATCGCTGCATATTGATCAGGGGCAGGAATCGCTGGGTATTGATCAGGGGCAGGAATCACTGGGTATTGATCAGGGGCCAGAATCGCTGGGTATTGATCAGGGACAGGATTCGCTGGATATTGATCAGGGGCAGGATTCGCTGGATATTGATCAGGGGCAGGATTCGCTGGATATTGATCAGGGGCAGGATTCGCTGGATATTGATCAGGGGCAGGATTCGCTGGATATTGATCAGGGGCAGGATTCGCTGGATATTGATCAGGGGCAGGATTCGCTGGATATTGATCAGGGGCAGGATTCGCTGGATATTGATCAGGGGCAGGATTCGCTGGATATTGATCAGGGGCAGGATTCGCTGCATATTGATCAGGGGCAGGATTCGCTGCATATTGATCAGGGGCAGGATTCGCTGGATATTGATCAGGGGCAGGATTCGCTGGATATTGATCAGGGGCAGGATTCGCTGGATATTGATCAGGGGCAGGATTCGCTGGATATTGATCAGGGGCAGGATTCGCTGGATATTGATCAGGGGCAGGATTCGCTGGATATTGATCAGGGGCAGGATTCGCTGGATATTGATCAGGGGCAGGATTCGCTGGATATTGATCAGGGGCAGGATTCGCTGCATATTGATCAGGGGCAGGATTCGCTGCATATTGATCAGGGGCAGGATTCGCTGCATATTGATCAGGGGCAGGATTCGCTGCATATTGATCAGGGGCAGGATTCGCTGCATATTGATCAGGGGCAGGATTCGCTGCATATTGATCAGGGGCAGGATTCGCTGCATATTGATCAGGGGCAGGATTCGCTGCATATTGATCAGGGGCAGGATTCGCTGCATATTGATCAGGGGCAGGATTCGCTGCATATTGATCAGGGGCAGGATTCGCTGCATATTGATCAGGGGCAGGATTCGCTGCATATTGATCAGGGGCAGGATTCGCTGCATATTGATCAGGGGCAGGATTCGCTGCATATTGATCAGGGGCAGGATTCGCTGCATATTGATCAGGGGCAGGATTCGCTGGATATTGATCAGGGGCAGGATTCGCTGGATATTGATCAGGGGCAGGATTCGCTGGATATTGATCAGGGGCAGGATTCGCTGGATATTGATCAGGGGCAGGATTCGCTGGATATTGATCAGGGGCAGGAATCGCTGCATATTGATCAGGGGCAGGAATCGCTGCATATTGATCAGGGGCAGGAATCAATGCATATTGGTCAGGAATAGCTGGGTATTGATCAGGAGCAGGAATCGCTGGGCATTGATCAGGAGCAGGAATCGCTGGACATTGGTCAGGAGCAGGAATCACTGGATATTGATCAGGAGCAGTAATTACTGGGTATTGGAATCACTGGATATTGATCAGGGGCAGGAATCGCTGGGTATTGATCAGGAGCAGGAATCACTGGGTATTGATCAGGAGCAGAAATCACTGGGTATTGATCAGGAGCAGGAATCACTGGGTATTGATCAGGAGCAGGAATCACTGGATATTGACCAGGGGCATGAATCGCTGGGTATTGATCAGGGGCATGAATCGCTGGATATTGATCAGGAGCAGGAGTGACTGGGTATTGATCAGGGGCAGGAATCCTGGCTGATTTTCTTTCAATGCTGCTAATGATTTTGTAAAGTTTAGTTTCTGTATACAGTAACACAGCGGGACATGTTTTCAGGCAACAATACAATTTGGGATCAGGATGCATTGGTTAACTTCACAAACTGTTGTGTAGTATTGCTGCCTTGAAACATGCTCCTGGCTGTGCATTCTCCTATATGTTGCGCACAGTAGCTATCGGTTGTTCCCTCAGCAAAGTGTGATTTCTGCAACGCACTGAACTCTCCAGCTGCCGTTCTTGCATCCCTGAAGCACTTTTCGTAGAGATTGATTTTGTAAAGTCTTAAAAAAATGGAAATTTTATAAATTGTTAAATTTAGAGTACGGTATCAACCGTACTCATTTCGTTTTAACCAAAGCTTGTTCTGTTTTACAGACCACGAAGGGAGCTTCGTCATTCAGAATAACCCGTGGCATAGAAGCTGTTGGTGGCAGCCTGAGGTAAATGTACTTAGTTTCAAGTTTTCTGCTGAATTTCTGTAGTCGCTAGGTGAGAAGTACCTCTGCTGGGAAGTGCATCCCTTTCCCTCATGGGCAGCATCAGGCAGTGCTGGCTCAGTGCGTAGCGCTCTCGCCTTTGAGTCAGAAGGTCGTGTGTTCAAGTCCTACTCCAAAGACTTCAGCACATAATTCAGGTTGACACTCGCAGCTCAGTACTGAGGGAGTGCTGCACTGTCGGAGTTGCCGTCTTTCGGATGAGATGTTCAACCAAGTCCCCGTCTTCCTTCACAGGTGGACAGAAAAGATCCCACGGTATTATTCAAAGAAGAGCAGGGGCGTTCTGCCCGGTGTCCTGGCCAATATTTAGCCCTCAACCAACATCACTTTAAAAAAAAAAAAACTTCTTATTTGGTAATTATCACATTGCTGTTTGTGCTGTTTACTGTGCACAAATTGGCTGCCGCTTTTCCCTACATTACAGCAGTGACTACACTCCAAAAGTACTTCATTGGCTGTAAAGCGCTTTGGGATGGCCTGACTTGTTGTCCTTTCTAGTCCTGGGGTTAGATATTACATGGGCCAGAACAAAATCTCCCTGTGCTCTGCGACTGCCAGCGATACATTATATTTCCAGAGTGCTTCCCTATGGCGGCTATTCTTTGCACCAGTTTAATGAGACATGTCTTTCTGTGGTGGGCTCATGATCGAAACTGGCCAATCTCATCTCACATAGGACCCTGACAGGCAGCACACACTGGCACCATGTGCGCACCACCTCGACTCACAGCTTTTAATTCCAAATAGATCACATCCAATTAGTGCAACTAGGAATATCTGCACAATCATTAGTCAATTTGAAGTGAATATTTGTTTCGTGGAACTCCTCTTGAGTGTCCATTGCAAGAAAGGTTTAATACCCCTTCATTTAAATCCGCTTCTCGTCAAAGCTGCAGGTTTCTGTGTCCAACCCATCTGTGCACAGTTATAGAAAATAAAACCGTGCCTCTTTTAATGCTGAAAATATTCTTCTATACCTCCATAAATGTTTTGAATGGCCCAGCAAGCATTTTGAATTTGATGTGTGGCCGGTTGATCCATTGCTAGAAACGTGTTTACAATGTCATCTCTTGAGCTTCAGCTGACTTTAGTTTATTTCACCCAGAAAATTACCGACCATTTCTGCTTTTGCAGCGTGACCTCTACGAGGGACAACATGATCTATTCGGTGGAATGTATGCGAGACTATGTGTGAGTATTGGGCCAGTTCCACGGGCTGCCTCTGCAGTTCACACCATGTCGGTCATTCTGAAGGTTGAGGTTTTACACAAACTGATGGTTAAAGCATAAGGAACAGGAGGAGGCCATTCAGCCCCTCAAGCCTGTTCCACCATTCAATGAAATTGTGGCTGATCTGTATCCTAACACCATCCACCTGCCTTGGCTCCATAGCCTTTTATACCCTTGCCAACAAAATCCTAGTGATCTCGGGATTAAAATTATTAATTGAACTAGCATCTACTGGTTTCATTTGATTATATTCTTTCAAGTTTTAACATAAGCCTCGATTGATTCTACATCATCATCCTCTTTTGTTAGGTGGACTGTTCAGTACCAAGTGGTACAAGAGCTGATGGTTTGTTGATGACACACACGCAAACTTGCACACCGAACTATCGTAACTCTAACCTCTTGCCCTGGCTCACACCCATATCTATATCTATTTTATGGTTTTTAATTTTCTCTCCCCCGCCCCCCACCCCACCCCCCTCTGATACACTTGGGACATTTTCCATGTTATTTTCTGCGCAATATAAATGTAAGTTGTTGCGGATATCTAACTCTTGAATTCTTCCCGCACCCCCCCCCCCCCCCCCTGCAGTGACACTGTAATGGAGTATTTGATCAATGTTACTGCTGCCCAGGAATTTCGGCCGTGGGAACTATCGGAGCTCCCACCAAAGCTGAAAGTGGACAGAGCAATCGCCTTTCAGAACCCACAAATAGGTGAGATCGAAAAACATGTGTCGGACAGATATTAAAACAAATGGTTTGCGATGCTGATGTTGATGGTAAATCAGTCTTGTCGCAGCACTGCTCCCAGACCTCCGCTGGAGCCGCTGTTTATTGGCAGCCGGGGTGAGCTGCCTAGTGAGGACTCTCGAGCTCTGCTTAGGTCGAGGTTCCTTGCAGATTGAGGCATTAAACGTGGATCTATAGGGTGCAGGTAGCTGGTCCTCCCAGCACACAGCTCCACCATGTTGCCTGGACTGGAGAATTTTAGCTGTGAGGAAAGATTGGATAGGCTGGGGTTGTTTTCCTTGGAACAGAGGAGGCTGAGGGAAGACCTTATTGAGGTATATAAAATTATAAGGGGCCTAGATAGAGTGGATAGGAAGGACCTATTTCCCTTAGCAGAGGGGTCAACAACTAGGGGGCATAGATTTAAAGCAATTGGTAGAAGGTTTAGAGGGGAGTTGAGGGGAAATTGCTTCACCCAGAGGGTGGTGGGGGTCTGGAACCCACTGCCTGAAAGGGTGGTAGAGGCAGAAACTCTCTCCACATTTAAAAAATACTTGGATGTGCACATAACCTACAGCGCTACGGACCAAGAGCTAGAAAGTGGGATTCGGCTGGTTAGCTCTATCAGCCGTTGTGGACACGATGGGCCGAAATGGCCTCCTTCCGTGCTGTAAATTTCTATAATTCTATGATTCGCCACAGCACGCATCAGTAATTTTATTGCAATCACCCCCCCCCCCCCCCCCCCCCAAGATGCCTCAGTGATGCAATGTACAGGGGACTCCTTGCAAATATAACAGAGTCCCTGTAACTCAATAACTGCTAAGGCAGTGTCGCGTACCCAAACAAAAACATAAATGTTTTAGCAGAGGAAGAGGCCTTTGGTGCCTGCACTGAATTCAGGCCCCTCTCGGAGGTTGTTTTTAAAATTTATTTTTATTCATCCAGCACAGGCACGATGGGCCAAATGGTCTCCTCCTGTGCTGTATCATTCTATGATTCATTCTTGGGATGTGGGCATCGCCAGCAAGGCCGACATTTATTGCCGATCCCTGGTTGCCCTTGAGAAGATGGTGGTGAGCTGCCGCCTTGAACTGCTGCAGTCCGTGTGGTGAATGTACTCCCGACAGTGCTGTTGAGGAGTGAGTTCCAGGATTTTGACCCAGGGACGATGAAAGAGCTGCAAGTGTCAGTAATTTGACGTTGGGCCAGAATGATACAGAACTTGACCACAGGCAAAGGACCGTGAGCTGTAGTGTTCATATGGAATATGCTGCAAACTAGAATGGCTAGAAATAGCTGCTCTTTTTTACTTACTATATTTTGTCAGTCTTCTGTTGTTAGTAACCACATACTGTTAGTTAGAATGTGGAACTTGTTACCACATGGAGTAGTTGAGGCAAATGGCGTGGATGCATTTAAGGGGATGCTCGGTAAGTACATGAGATAGAAAGGAGGAGAAGAATATGCTGATAGGGTTAGACGACGTGGGGTGAGAGGAGGCATAGACCAGTTGGGCCGAATGGCTTGTTTCTGTGCTGTACATTGTATGTGATAATGCCTCAGGGGAGTAATTCTGTGTTCTCGCTTGTGGAAACAATCTTGATTTCCTGGCATCTATCCGTCCAGCAGTCAGATGTGGGAAGTAAGTGTATTTGATGATTTTTTTTTGGTAGGTGTTCTGGAGAACCTGCATTCAGTTGCATACCGTAATGCCCTGAGCAACCCCCTCTATTGTCCTAGTTTTATGATTGGTCAGCACACAACAGAGCAGGTAAGAATAAAATACAAAATAGTCTCCACAAAGAATTTTTTTTTTAACGAAACAAAACATTGTTGATTGTTTCTAATATGTCCCCATAATGTCTTCACAGCTGCACGAGTTTGTGCAAAACAATTTTACAAGTGGAAGGATGGCTCTCGTAGGGTTGGGTAAGTGTTCAATTAGAATAATAAGTTTTCAGTGTTTCTTTTTGTGTGTCTCCTCATCCTTCACAGCCTCGACCCTCTCTGCCTCTGATACCTCCAGCCCTACAACCCTCCAAGATACCTGCGCCCCTCCAATTCTGTTCTCTTGTGCATCCCTGATTTTCATCACTCCACCAGTGGGGGAGGGAAGGGGGGGTGGGAGGGAGAGG